>NC_056751.1:516271079-516306079 GCF_019279795.1 Protopterus annectens | reverse complement strand
CAGAAAATGTGTTGTCATACCCTTTGGGGAAAACCCTGTTCCTATGAATTACCACATTGATGGTAGTCCCCTGAACAAAGAAGGTGTTATAAGAGATCTGGGTATACAGGTTGACAGCAACATCTCTTTTGACCAACACATTGTCAATGTGGTCAGAAAATCTTTCTATGTGGCACATCTCAGTACTAACACATTAGCATCCATGAAGGAAGAGGTCATTGTCCCCCTGTACTCTTCTTGACAGAGTGACACAGTTTGTTTCAGCATACATATTCTGATGGATGTGAAGTATGTAAATTAAATGTTTGTCCTCATTCTCTAACAGCAATCATATCATGACAGTGACTTACCAGAGAAATGAAAATAATCTTTTAAACAGACCAGAAATGTGAACAATAAACATGGACATCCTGAAACAATCCAGCCAGTTGACAGGTATGCTCAGAACTACTTACTGCAATGAATCTGGACCAAGACTGACAAAGTGGTGGGTGGAAGCCATGGAAATGGGGATGTAACTGAAGTTCTGGTGTAGATAAGATAACACGGTTGCTGTAGTAACATCGTCCTGTGTGCTCTAACATATATTTAGTGAAATATCACAAGTAATTGAATTAAGGAACTTGCTATGGGTAATTATACATGTACTGGCAAATATATCAGGCACTACACGGATGTAACAACAGTGTGAAAGTGCATACGCATAACCAGTATCACCACAGTCACAGTTACATAGCTGTAAGTCACTTGAACAGTGGAGTATATGGACTGTGTGAACAAATACATCATTGTTTGCCACTCACACACTAGCCCTACATGTACAGTCTCAATTCTCAGTGTAGTGTGAATCCTGATCTTGGTACAAGACATGTCTCAGTCTTCCCCTACAAACACATACAGTCAATAGATCAGCAGAAATTGAAGCAGCATGCACAGTCAGATAGAGAAGGAGCCATAACACTTACATCCACCCCCCTTCATACACAACCCAAACAACATGTACACATGACATGTTTACACAATCATGACAGTCTGTTAACAATGGCCAGACATACACAGGTCTCTCACATGTACAGTTTACCTCAGAATGTACAGGCTCAGGACTCATATCTATGGCCTCTTCCCTGATATGTCTGTGGGTCTACGACATTACTGGGATGGTAGCAAGAATGAAGGCAAGAAGTAATAATAATAAATATGTTTGAGCCTAATTAACATCTGGACAAAGCGTGACATCATTTGGGGACAGAGGCACAAACACAGGGGTAGACTGGACATATAGCTGTCATATATTGAGACAGTTGCAGATGTTACTGGGTTTGTTCTAACATATACATTATGAGGAATATGACATCAGTAATACCAACAGATGTGAGTATTTTCTGACTGCCTTCCACAGAGTCCATGACTGATTAACCAAGGACACCAACTGTCTGGAGAACAGACAAAACATAACAGGCAAACATGTGTCCAGTCTGTGGATAGTGTGCCAGTGGAGGGTTATGTCCGAGACATATCACGGTCAGTCATGAAGTTACTCACTAAATGCATGTACATACAAACTTTGTCAGTCTATCAATCAACCATATGTATAACAGCACTGATGACATAGAATCTGTTCACAAATCTGGGGATATGTCCTCCATGTTGTTTGGCTGTTTCCACATGTCCTGTCCTGTGATGTATTGCCACCTACTGTATGTGAATCTTTAGCCCACCACCTCTGTAATGTCCCTCACAAAGGCAAGTAAAAGGCCATGACCCACAGGCAAGTAAAAGGACCATGGTCCACATTAAGGAATGCCCCATATGTCAGAACAAGCAGCAGTGTCCAGGACCACAGTACAATATTATGTGACCACCTATATAGTGGTATGGCCTTAGAAATATCTGATATATGCACATCTGTACAGAGGACAGAGAGAAAGCAGATAGCCAACAGGTTATGCATTAGGATGAATGTTTGGAAATATAAAAGTCTGAAACTGAAAGGTATGCCATTACTATATGACAGCAGTCCTCAATGTCATGTCCAAAAAACCTAGTAGTCTAAAGTTAATATCATAATTTCAGATCAATATCCAATTGGATATACATAAAAACATACATCTCAAACACCAAGAACAAGATAGTCAGTACTCAGAGTCCTAGCTTTGCGTGCATGGGTATATGGTTCTAGTATTACAATCTGCAATCTTCTTTTACTTGGAAAAGCACTGTTAAAAGTACTAGCATAATGATAAAATATGTGTTAAACTATTTTTGTCAACCAGTGCACTGTAGCTGGTGTAACATGCAAGTGTGGCTGCATATAACCTGGGATACTACCCATGTGTAAAACAAATACAAATAAAAAAAATTGTGGTACAACCCATGTATACCCACGTGTCCCATACAGTATAGTCACACCCATTGCTACTGTAATGACAGCACATAGAAGCATGCTATGTACTGGAAGTTAAATACACTTATTAAAGATGTCATTACCCTTCTATTTTATCAGACTGGAATGTGACTAATGGTTACCAGGGCTGAGCTATGCTTAGCAGGTTTAAGCATTCCTTAAATGTAAATGATAAGCAGATTTGTGCACTGGTAAGCAAAACCTATACGGTGTAAGCGCCTATTCATTTAACCTACATTAGCACCACTTACCATCATGCAAACATGCTTAAAGCTGCTCAAAACTGCCTTAATCACTCTGTATCCAACAGTCATTGTTCTGCCTAGCAACAAAATAAACAGCCCTTTCAGGGTTTGAACCCAGGACCCTGCATACCATAGCCAAAGCAATTTACAAGTAAGCCATCTCAGATGTATAGCTTTAGGATGTTTTCTCAAACATACCCTTCGTTACAGCTAGTTTACAACAGGGAAAAAACACTGTACAAGTAGGAAGGATTGGTATCTACAGATATAAATATCTGAAAAGAAACATATACATAGAGACAGGGATAGATATGTATGGAGATACATACATGTGTATAACAATATAAAGATATACTACCAATACATACTGAGATGCATACATACACACATACACACACACACACACACACACACACACACACACACACACACACACACACATATATATATATATATATATATAATGGGTCTATATTAGAACATCAAAAGTTTAAAACTTTGAATGTTCTAATATCGAACCCTATTCAGCGAACGCTGAATATAGCGAAGCTGCAGAACACCGAATTCTTTCCTAGGGAAAGAATTTATTTGGCCATTTCTGTGGCTTCGCTATTTTCAGCACTATGGTGGAAAGTTACGGGTTGGGTTCAGGTAAGTGTGTGATTGTGTGGACGTTAAGGTTAGGGCATGGGTTAGGTAAGTTAGGGTTAGGGCATAAGTCAGGTATGTGTGCGATAGTAATGGACCTTAGGGTTAGGGCAGGGTAGGTGAGTTAGGGTTAGGGTGCGGGTGAGGTGAGTGTGCAATAGTGATGGACCTTGGGGTTAGGGTTTGGGTTAAGCTAAGTGGATAGATAGTAGTGTATGTACAGTTTAGTGTAGGGTTAGTTGTAGGATTTTAAGTGTATATGTATGGATTGCTGTTTTTTTGGTGTACTTGTGTTGTGTGTGTGTTTCTCGGAACAGCAAATTCTTTCCCTAGGAAAGAATTCTGTGTTCTGCAGGTTCGGTATTTTCAGCATTCATTGAATAGGGGTTGATATTAGAACATTCGAAGTTTTAAACTTTTGATGTTCTAATATAGACCCCATATATACATATATGTATATATATATATATATATTTTTTTTTTTTCCGTAAAAGTTGAAGAAGGAGGTACCAGAGCACATAAATAATAAATCAAAAGTGTGTTGTTTTTAAACTTGTATTTTTTTATATTATGTTATAATACTGTTACAGTGATGTTATTGTGAGAATTTTGTGTATAAAAAGTTCAATATTGATTAATTATGTGTGTTAATCTTATTAAGTGTTTTTAGAAAGAAATCTTGTATTTGAATTTTATCTTGAGAAGAGTTCATGCTGAATGTAATATGACTTTAAGGCAGGAGGGAAGGGTTATACATTAGCATAATTAATTGACCTGCTGGTTACATAACCTGAAGAGCTTTTCATTACATTGTCTGATGAAGTGGCTTAATCCATGAAAGCGCTTACCTGTTATTTGTCTTGGATTAAAAGGTATTTTATGTTATTTGCAGCTGTGGTCTGGTGCCTCCTTTTTCTACTTTTACGAATTGACTGCTGGCTGGAGGAACTGTTTGTCATTACTATTTTTTTTCTCTTTTCATATATATATATATATATATATATATATATATATATATATATATATATATATATATATATATATATATATACATGTATGTCTCCAAATGCCCATACAAACATATGCTGCTGATAGACCACCCATAAATTGGGGCAGCATGCACAGTTAGATACAAAAGGACCCATGACACTCACATCTGCCACCCCCCCCCCACAGTCCAAATAAATAAGTGAACAGTACACTGCTACAAAATCAAGATAGGTCATATACAATGGTCAGACATATAAGAACCTCTTAGCAAAACAACTAAAATGACTGAACATAACAAAGAGAAATACAACCAGCCAGTAATTCACATATTTATTATACTCTAGTGTCTTGGCCAAAGCCTTCAAGGAGTAAATGATTACAGGAAATACTCGCCTTAATCACAAGAAGCAATTAACATTTAATTACATAATTAAATACACAGCTTCCGATTACACTCCTCATTTAACCCCCTAAGGGATAAAGTATCACATTTAATATTAATACATTGATTATGTACATAACAATTGTCCTTTTATGAATGTTTCCTTAAACTGAGGAACAGACATTCCAAAACAGTGCCCTGGAACCCACTACAGTCCCCATGGTGAGACTTATTCAAATGTACAGATATAGAACTATCTTCTTTTTTATCAGTAATATGTCTCATGTTCTAACAGCCTAGTTTTAAAACATGTGTTACTCTCCCTCATATAACATATGTTACAAAGGCATCTAAGAGCATTCTTCATACACCAAACTGTTGAATGTACAGACTCCAACATGTTTTCCAATCTTACCCCTCAGCAGGAATGACAGCATTAAATAATGATAAACCATTATACCCATCAACCTCATACCGTATGACATCTGGACAAAGCCTGACATAATTGGTGGACAGAGGCCCAAATACATGGCCATACTTAAAATATTGCTGTTATACACTGAGAAAGTTGCTGGTGTTAAAGGGTTTGTTGTAACATATATTTTCTGAGGGATATAAAGTCAGAAAAAAATAGATGTTAGCATTTACGGAATTCAATCACCTGAGTATGCTACTGATTTGCCAAGGACACCTGTCTGGGGAATGTACCAAACATAACAGGCTAACCTGTGGCCATTATGTGGATAGCCCTACTGTTGAGAGCTATGCAGAGACAAAACTTTGTCAGACTGAAACCCATGCAGATGTAGCAAGTTCAGACAACCCCTGTTAAACTAGCAGTATTCCAAACATATAACAGCAATACTCACATTCTGCTCCTAAGTCTTGAATCTTCTCCACCATTTATTTGTCTTGTCACCACACATCCTGTTGTAAGAGTTGTTAGCTCATACACCTCCAAAATGTCTTCCTCACAGGTAAGGGAAAGGGCCAATGCCCACATGTAGTACTCAGTTATAGGAGTGTGCTGTCATGACATTGGCTATTTGAAGAACTGAACAGCTGCTCTGCATGTGATTAACAAGTGGGGAACACCAATTGCTGCACAGGCCATCGCCTGGTCATGAGCATCACCTACAAAAGCCATGCTACCACCTATTCAAACCAGCACTATCCCTGTACTACAGAGACAAAGAGAGAGAGAGAAAAAAAAAGAAAAGAAAAGAAAACAAAACAAAACAAAAACAAAAAACAAAAAAATGAAAAAGAGATGAAAAAATGTAAGTGGAACATGTAAGCATGCAATTGAATGTAGTACTTGGTCTGTAATAATGGGAAATATGATTTGGAAGAATATTGGAGGAATGCTGGAAGGCACAAAACTAATAACATAGGTTTCAAGCCGTCAGGTACATAGGCTGTGCATGTTGCACATGTGTGTAATATCAGTGTCAGTGCATACAGCAGATATAAATGTGTACAGCTACTGGTTGTTGCATTGCCCAGACACTGATATGGGTGCTAGAGTAGGCATGATTATCAAGCAGTAATCGGAGAAGTGTCCAACTGTGTTAGGACCCTCTGTCCATGCCTACTACTAACAGCTATATCAGCACCTATATACAGTGGATATCACAAGTGTACACACCCCTGTTTGAATTCCAGGTTTGTGTGTTGTATGACAATGAGACCACGGAAAATCATTTCATAATGTTTCTCATCTTGAATGTGACCCCTAACCTGTACAATTCCATTGAAAAACAAGCAAAGTTACTTCTAGGAAGGTGAGCAACTATTGCCAAGTAAAGATGTGCCATGATGTTAGAGTCCAAACCAAGATGAATGAATGCTGTAACCATGTCAAGAGGTGCATACACAACATATCAGTTTAAGGGCATTCACACTCATTCAAATGGCTTATTGTACTGATTAATATTTCCATATGTTTTCACAGACCAGATTATTATGTTTTCAATTGAATTGTACAGGCTATAGGTCACATTAAAGGTGGGAATTGTTTTGAAATGAGCTACTGTGGTATCATGTTTCAATTGCACAAATACCAGGCATTGTAACAAGGGTGTGTACACATTATATCCACTGTAGCTATATGGACTCAGCAGTACCTGACCTGTATAACCAGCCTCCACCAAGGTAGAGTAACCCCTTTGGTGGGCAGCAGGAATACACAAACCACATAATAGGTTGCTATATTAGATGTACAGGGACACATAGGTGCTGGTAACAACTTAGATGCAAGTCCACCTCTATCTGAGTAAGCATGAAAGTTCACAGGTGACTTCATGTAGGGCTGACTATGAGTACAAATTAGACATATCCATACCACCAAGGACAATTGCAACAATGTTTCCACATATGTTGTCAGTCTCAGAGGCAACAACACAATTCACTCTGTACTGGGGGTAAAGCACACCTCATACACACATGCCATGGATATAGACAACCTGCATCAGACAGGCTAGGTGGGGACATTGCCACCCTGTCCACCTCAATTGTATAGGGGGATATGCACATCAACCACACTCCTCCCCTCAGCAATGGTGAGCATGTACATATTGCCTACTGATGGCAACAACAGCAAATCTCCATGGGGCATAATAATGTCACTGTCTGCCTCCTACATGAACTCAGGCATGTGCTCCCAGCTCCATCACACACCACAGTCAAACACAGATGTGCCACCATCCACACACCATCCACATAAAAGATGGCCACTATCATCCCTCTACAAAGAAATGAATGGAGAATATAGGATTATGCAATTAAGTGTCCAACACTGGGGGAATAAAATAGCTCAGGGACAGGAGTGTAATGCAAGCTGCTATAGCCATGATAGATTGGAGGGTTATGATGTAGTTTGGATTATTTGCAAGTAATATCCACTGTTGATGTGCAATCTGACAAATCTATGAGGTTCTATGACCTTTCTTTCTGTTTATTTCTTCCAGGTAACATGCAGAGGGCTCGCCTACCAGCATTCTCTGTTGCGGAAACTGAAATCATCAGCCAATATGTGATTGAACATTATGCCCTGTTATTTGGACAGAGAGCACAAGATGTGCTGGAGAGGACCGCCCTGTGGATCGATCTCATCCACAGGGTAAATGATGTCGGCCTGCACAGCAAAACATATGAACAGGTTAGGCATTGGGAAACCAACCTCATCTGCCATGCTCATCAATGGGCTGCTGCTGTAGCGATGGACCGGCTTGCCACAGGTGGGTCCCAGCCATCCAATCCCCACTGACACCCACCAAAGAGATCCTCACCAATCTTGGGACACCTGCCCAATGCACAAGCCATAAAGATGAGGAAAGCATGGTGGAGGTGGGTTGCACCCACACACTGGACGAGGAACATGCAGGTAAGTCCCCAGTGCAAATTACTAGAACACTTTTTCTTACTGTTTCTATCTGTATACTATCTACATGCATATGTCAGATTAGATAGTAGGTCTTGTTGGTGTTTAGTAATGCACAGACATGTACATCTATGGTGATGGCCAGCATATTTTGTAGTATTGGGAGTTGTACTGTTAATCTGCTGAAATGCTAATTCCAACCTGTACCAAGGCCATATTAGTGGCTACTGACATTACCTCTCTCCCACAACTATTTAGGTCCCCCTGGTATACAACTGGGACAGCATTCTGTAGCTGGTGAGTATGGAATAGTTTTGTTGAGGTTTGCCATGTTAAGCCCATGTTATTTGCTATGCACACATTTATCAGACCTACCCATGATGCATGATGTACATGTTCAGTATTGTTGGTGTTAACTGCACTGCATCACAGTGGTCACCATAGTGTCATATTTGAGGGCTATGTAAGATTCCTCCAGTATACCTCACAAACTGTCAGTGCAAGATGTGTGGACAGAGACAAACAAAATGGTGGAAAAAATGGGCTACAGTAGGGGCATGTATGAAACATTACCTTTATACATTGGATACAGCAGTGTACATACAGCTATTAAGATGGCAACTGTTCCTGATATATACAATGACAGACTACAATAATACATTCCACACTTTTTACAACCTGTAATGTGATCCTAACATTAACAATTGTGTAAAATAGTAGTATATGTTAGTGCAACAAATATAGGGTATACACACCTTACAAAACACTGAATCCATATGTGTGCATATGGGTCTCCTTCATAAGATGGACAGACCATTTGATTGACATTCATTTGGTCGACAACCAATATTCAAGGCAAAAACCTGGGAATTTCCCCCCTCCCCGATGTTGTGCGACCCTGGAGTTGATATATATAGTTGGGGGTGTGGGGGGCACAGTTGGGGGTGGGAGTGAAGCACCCCACCTATTTTCATTTAAAATGTGTAGTTTTTGTTGTATTTTCATGTTTTAAATGGAAATAGATGGGGGCCTTGCCCCCCACAACCCCCAATGTAGGGGCTGTGCCCCCCCCAATTATATATATCAACCCCAGGGTCGCACAACATTGGGGATGGGGGCAAATCCCTGTTAAGTGCCTTGAATACTGGTTGTCGATCAAATGGTCTGTCGACCAAATGAATGTCGATCAAATGGTCTGTCGATCTTATGAAGTAGACCCGTGCACACACTAAAAATAATATATTGTGGAGGCAGCTTGTGATGTACTGACAGCGTTCACTCTACTTAAGTACACACCTGCCATCAAGTACAGGGCCTCAATGTCACACTAAGAAATGGTCTGCTGTCCGAGAAGTATGTCCATGACATTTCATCAGTTGCCTGCAACAGAAGCAGCCATGGCTTGCACACATCTTACAAAACATCAAAGGGATCCCACATCTGAAATGTAGCAGTCAGGAGTAGGGGAAAAAACATTACCTCACCATTGCATATACTGTGAAAAACAGTGCAGACAGTGATCTAGAGGTGTATTAAACATGGGACAACAGTGATGTTGAAAAGAACCAGATGCCCATCCAAAATAGATGACAAGACATATAGAAAACCGGTCAGGGAGGCTGCCAGTAGACATGCAGCAACACTGAGGGAGTTGCAGGATTGTCTAACAAGTACTGCCTGTGTAGTACCAGTGGCAACAATTGCCTGGATTCCGCATAAGTGTGGCCTATGGCGAAGGGTAAGTAGACAGAAGATTTTCTTCACAAGAAACACCATTCAGGGCTGTGTACAGGTAGCAAAAGCATAACAGCAAGTCTCCCAAAGGCATGTGTTGCAATGTGTAATGGTGTCATGACACCAAGGTTCAAACCTACAGACAGTATTCATAGAGATATGTGTGGTGAACAAGCAACACCTCACTTCACCTCATGGCCACCATCCCCAACTTGAAGCTTGCTGGTGCCAGTGTATGCCCTTAGGGTTGCTGTTCATTAGTTGGAACTAGGCCTATAGACATGGTGGAGGGGATTTTCATTACTGCAAAATAACACTCAAGTGTGGCCCACAGTTGCCAAGCATATGCAATAAGGCTGAGGGTGGGGAGAGGTTTCAGCTTCAAACACAACAGTAAACTGAAGCATGCATCCAAAGCTAGCTAATAATGGGTGTATCTGAACACATTCAAGGTTATGAATTGGCCCAGACATAACGCAGACTCAACAGCAATAGTAAAGCCCCTGGATGACCTCCAAGGGCTGTGCACATGAGATGGCCGGCCTTGCAATCTGGAAGAGTTGGGGACCTTTATAGGGAAGCCATACCAAATAATGCCAAGTCAAGATGTGCCATACTAGTATACCCCTTAACAGGAATAGTGACTGCTGTAATTCACTTAGCAGGTGCTTCAACAAACCATTGGCTTGAGGGTGCTCACACTTATGCAGCCCCCATATTGTAGACATCTCATTCAGTATCCTCATGACTAACACATTTGCTTGATTCTTGATTGGATTTCACAGGTAATATTTGACATATCAGGTGTATGTAATGTTTTCAAAAGCAGTACTGTGGCCCCATTTAATATCGTAGAAGAGGCTAGCATGTCAGCAGGTGTGTGCACTCTCCTCATATCCACATTAAGCTTTGAAGGTCATTGGTGTAACTGGATTTTATTGCACATACATGCACTGCTGGTGATCTTCTTTCTTCTTCTTCTTTTGGCTGCTCCCGTTAGGGGTCGCCACAGCAGATCAACTGTTTCCATTTCTTCCTGTCCTCAGCATCTTGCTCTGTCACACCAACCACCTGCATGTCCTCTCTCACCACATCCATAAACCTTATCTTAGGCCTTCCTCTTTTCCAGTTACCTGGCAGCTTCATCCTTAGCATCCTTTTCCCAATATACTCTGCATCCCTCCTCAGCACATATCCAAACCAATGTAATCTTGCCTCTCTGGCTTTGTCTCCAAACCTTCCAACCTGGGCTGACCCTCTAATATACTTATTCCTAATCCTGTCTATCCTTGTCACACCCAGTGCAAATCTTAACATCTTCAACTCTGCCATGTCAAGCTCTGACTCCTGCCTTTTTGTCATTGCCACTGTCTCCAACCCATATAACATAGCTGGTCTCACTTGTAGACCTTCCCTTTCACTCTTACTGGTTCTCATTTGTCACAAATCATTCCTGACACTCTTCTCTACCCACTCCATCCTACCTGTACTCTCTTCTTCACCTCTGTTCCACACTCACCATTACTCTGAACTGTTGATCCCAAGTACTTATACTCATTCACCTATGCCACCTTTACTCCCTGCATCCTCACCATTCCTCTATCCTCCCTCTCATTCACACACATATATTCTGTCTTAGTCCTGCTGACCTTCATTCCTCTTTTCTCTAGAGCATATCTCCACCTCTCCAGGGACTCCTCCACCTGTTCCCTACTCTCACTACAGATCACAATGTCATCTGCAAACATCATAGTTCACGGGGACTCCTGTCTGATCTCGTCTGTCAACCTGTCCATCACCATTGCAAATAAGAAAGGGCTCAGAGCTGATCCTTGATGTAATCCCACCGCCACCTTAAACGCATCTGTCACTCCCACTGCAGACCTCACCGCTGTCACACTACCCTCGTACATATGCTGTACCACTCTTACATACTTCTCTGACACTCCCGACTTCCTCATACAATACCACAACTCCTCTCTAGGCACCCTGTCATATGCTTTCCCTAAATCCACAAAGACACAATGCAACTCCTTCTGACCTTCTCTGTACTTCTCCATCAACACTCTCAGAGCAAACATCGCATCTGTAGTCCTCTTTCCTGGCATGGAATCATACTGCTGATCACTAATAATCACCTCCCTTCTTAACCTAGCTTCCACTACTCTTTCCCATAACTTCATGCTGTGACTATCAGTTTAATCCCTCTGTAGTTACTACAGCTCGGCACATTACCCTTATTCTATGAGATCTGAAAATCAAATGTCAGTCATTAATTAATGACATCAGTCCTCATATCATCCCATTTATGTGTCAGACAAACACATAGGGGTTGTGAGGAACAAAGCAAGCATAACTGCCAGACATCTATGCATTCACCAATGATTTCTGCAGTTGTGAGGTATGATCTACAGTAGATGCCAGTGTGCTATACAGGTGGACAGCATTAATGTGTACATGGGTGCAGTGTGTTCCAGGGGGGAAGGGACATCACCTACTAACATGACTCATGCATCCCAGAGATGTATATCATTAGTAACAGGGATTAAGACTGATTGCAATGCATGATGTTGAGTGCCATGTGTCATGCATGTCAACCGTTGGGTAAGGTGAGGTCTGTGTAATCTCTTTGTGCCACCTTGTCTGTAAGTGTTTATGTGTGTGTGTGTGTGTGTGTGTGTGTGTGTGTGTGTGTGTGTGTGTGTGTGTGTGTGTGTGTGTGTAAGTAAACCATAATGTACAGGTATTAGTTTACATATATTGTCTTCCCCTTACAGGTGGCTATGTGGGTCGGGGTCCCTTCCATGGGGAAACCAATGTCAGTGTCTCTGCAGACTCTGACAATGATGATAGGCATAGTGAGACACAGGCAAGGTTGTCAGGGGCTGAATGTTTGCCATTGGTTGGCAATCCACTTTTTTCCACCCCATCCCCAAGTCACAATGCCCACACATTCCCCATCATCAGTGGCCGTAGATGAGAGACAGTTGGCAGGTGGTTACATGGGATGGAAAAGTCTGGTGACTATGGTGAGTGTCTGTAGACACCAGCCATAGCCAGATAACAGACGAGGTCCCACACAAGCAGATTGACAGGGATGCTCGTAGAAGGACTGCTTCCCATCATGTGAGATGGATGTTTCAGACCATCATGGAGGCACAGGCACATATATAACATTATACCAGAGATGGTCTGAGGCTCCAGAGGGCTACTCTACCTGCTGTATGTGACAACATCCGTGATCTTGCAGATGCCCACCATTATTATGCTGAGGTCATGGATAGTTGGTTGGGTGAGATGGTGGATATCCTCGACCATGGGATGCCTGTGCTAGAGCATGTGGTGGGAGTAGGGCATCGGCCACATGGACGTGGGACAGCACCATGAACAACTGAGGGTCTATGTGGCCATGTGACAACTCACTCCCACTCCCATATTGACAGTAACAGCAGCTCCACCGCAGGGGGGTGCTGTCCACACCACGATGCAGCAGGCCATGGGCACATGGTCCTGGCCAGTCCCAACAGGGACGCGGATCCAGCAGACAATTGTCATCGTCAGTGGAGAGTACCATATCTGGCATTCTGCGTGGTAGTGCCCATGCACCCCTTGGCAGGCCCAGTTCCTGTGTCCATGGCTGGACACAGTGAACTGTACACCCTGCCATATATGGTCTGCAGCTGTCCAACATACCCCTGTATAGAGCACCCACATGGCAGAACTGTGTGCATTCATACAGACACACACACTCACACACACACACACACACACACACACACACACACACACACACACACACACACACACACACACACACACACACACACACACACGCACACACGCACACATGCACACATCACCATCATAGCTAAGGCACCTCCATACATACACACACCACCTCTGCATGGCACATTTAATAAACAACCCCCTAACCCACACACCTGATGTCAACCAAACAGCTCAGCCTAAGCCTCTAACACACCCACACCACACCCTCTGCATATGATGATACCTGTGCCACATCCCTGTCATCCATACCATTGTTGCAGGGACATGCTAATATGGTTCTGATGCACAGGGTTAATGTACTATAGTCTAGCAATGTAATGCTGTTTAAAGTGTCAGCTGGCATGTTTAATACTTGCATGTCAGGGTGTGTAGCTGTCCAGCCATGATGCATTATTGCTGTTATTAACACTGACTGAATGTGGTTTCCATAATGTATTCTGTTTTTGTTTTAGGTGTCTGTGTGTCAGGAGGATGATAGTCTGCTGTCATTTCCTAGAAGGGGTGTGGCAGTGTGGTAACACATTGACTGTGTCATATCCAGGGTACAGTTAAACATAAGTAACAGGTCTGTATAACAGTTATTGCATGTGCCACATGACTGATAGGTCTATGGGGTGTATACTGGAAAGTGCATGGTGGCTGATGTAAGTGGCTCTTGTACAGTGGGCAATGGTAAGTGTACTGGGTGGCACACGCCACAAGTTTGTGAATAACACACACACACACACACACACACACACACACACACACACACACACACACACACAGAGGCTTTTGTGTTGGTGCAACACACAGAGTACTGTTCATATGGATGTACTTCACTTTGAAGAGAACTCATTTTTGCAAATGTAATTCCACCAAGACCGAATTGCCAAAATCTCAAATCACTTAATAATCATTCTGCCAAAAATCATTTCACTGAAAATAGTAGTGGTGGGGTATATGTCCTGTTCTCCCAATGTAGTATAATCCTGGAGTTGGTATAATAGTTGTGCTGGTGTCAGGGGCACAGTCCCCCACAATGGAGGGTGATGGGTGGTGTAGACCCACACCTAGTTACATTAGCAACTACTTATCCTCTTAACATAGACTCAACAGTATAACAGCACACTACATTTGGGGATACATGCAACACTTTCCCCAATGTGGGGGGCTGTACCCCAAATGACCAATACCAACTATATATATATTAACTCCAGTATCACTGTACAGCTGTACAGTGAGGAAAATGGCATTTACACTGTCACTACTAGTTTTGGTGAAATGAAAGTCCACAAGATGATTCATTTGCAGTATCAGCTTTTGCCAATTTGGTCTCAGTCAAATGAACACCTGGGAAATGGTTATACTGAAAACTGAACTAGATCCCTTCACACACACACACACACACACACACACACACACACACACACACACACACACACACACACACACACACACACTTCCCAAAACTGAGATTAGAACCCCTAACTATGTAGTTATTCCTACGAATGTGTTCTACCTTAATTGCACACATCACAGAGCTTGTAGGGTGAGGTATGTTCCGAGGTTCCTGTAAAGTGGATTACATCACCAGGTCTCATACAGTATGGAAATGAGGGATATACTGAGTGTGAAAGGACACAACATACTATAACATACTAACAAATACACATTGACAAACACATACAGTCATACACACATTTGACACAATTGGGTTTAGCACCTCTGACTATCCTGTCAGTCAGGGCATATTGTTACGTATGTATAAAGAGAGAAACGGCTTCAGGTAAAACCCAAGTGCACAAAACCAGAACTATATATAACCAAAAATACACTGAGGTACCACACAATAGCGTCTATAATAACACAAAAAATAAATAAGAACAGTGGTGAGCACTTTCGTAAAACTAATTGTGATGAAGCAATTAGTTTTGCGAAAGTGCTCACCACTGTTCTTATTCATTTTTTTGTGTTATTAAAGACGCTATTGTGTGGTACCTCGGTGTATTTTTGGTTACATATTGTTACATAGTTCATGCACACAGCACATGCCTTATTGGGCTGAAGATTATTGTCAGATAATTGTGAGGTTGATGGAGACAGCAAACTACATACAGTGGACTTTGGGATATGTAGTGGGAGCACCACTGTCTAAAATGTGACAGCCAACCTCTGAGTGGACATAGTACTCACTCAAACACTGAATACTGTACTGACACACAAATGATGACAGATTTGGGCTTCCTCAGATTAGAACCCCTGGTTATGTAGCTGGCACTGGCAGTAAGGTGAGGACTGTTCCATGGCTCCTGTACTGTGGCTAACATCACCAGCCTTGTACAGTATGGCAATGTGCCGTGTGTGTGTGGAGACTAAGCTCTCATAAAACTGCCTTAATCAGTATGTATCCAACAGTCCTTGTTCTACCTAGCAATAAAATAAACAACCCTTGCAGGTCATGAACTCAGGACCCTGCACACCATAGTTAAATCAATTTACCAGTAAGCCATCTCAGATGCATGATTTTGGGATGTTTTCTCAAACATACCCTACTTTACAGCCAGTTTACAATAGGGAAGAGACACTGTGCAATTAGGAAAGATCCGTATCTACAAATATATATCTGAAGAGGAACATATACATAGAGAGAGAGAGAGAGAGATGTCTGAAGATACATATATGTGTATAACAATATATAGATATATTACCAATAAATACTGAGGTGTTTATATATGTATGAATGTATACAAATATATATATATATATATATATATATATATATATATATATATATATATATATATATGTGTGTGTGTATGTGTGTGTGTGTGTGTGTGTGTGTGTGTGTGTGTGTGTGTGTGTGTGTGTGTGTGTGCATACATATCTTAAAACATATCTGCATACATGTCTTAGAATGTCAATACAAACATATGCTGCTGATAGACCACACATAACTGGCGCAGCATGCACAGTTCGATACAAAAGGACCCATAACACTCACATCTGATCCTCCACAGTCCAAATAAATAAGCGAACAGTACACTGCTACAACATCATGATAGGCCATACACAATGGCCAGACATACAACAACCTCTTAGCAAAATAACTAAAATGACTGACCATGGCAAAGTAATACAACCATCCAGTAATTCACAAACTGTCATACAATTCTTCATATACCTCATCCTTAGCCTTTGCCACATCTCTCTTTGCCATGCACCTCATCTTCTCACACTCCTGTCTATGTTCCTTATCTCTCTGACAGTCAAACTCCTTCTTTCCATCTTCTTTCTCTGTATATGGTCTTGTACTTCCTCAGTCCACCACCAGGTCTGCTTGTACTACTTCCTCCATCCACATGTCACACCAAGCACCTTTCTAGCCATCTCCTTTAGTAGCTTTGCTGTACTTCACCAGGTTGTGGTAAATTGACAGTGCCACCCAGTGTCTGTCTTAATCCTTCCATGAACTCCACCTCACAATCACCCTTTTCCAATTCACACCACATGATCCTTGCTGCTGAACTCACACTCCCTCTCTTCTTGATCATTAACATAATCCTGTAGACCAACATTTTATGCCTCCTAAACACACTTTCCCCTTCACCACTTTACAGTCTCCAATCTCCTTTAAACTGGGCCTTCTACATTGGATATATTCCACCTGTGTGCATCTTACTACAGTCTTGTAACTCACCCTATGCTCCTCCCTCATGTTATAGTTCATATTCACCACGGCCATATCCATCTGTTTTGCAAACCCCACTAACAGCTCACTGTCTGCATTCTTATTAATGTTATGCATATCCATCACTTCCACACACCCTCTGTTCCCTTCACCAACATACACATTAACATATGCTGCAATGACCACTCTGTCACCCTTGGGTACAGTCATCACCACATCATACAAATGACTTCACATTTCTCTTTGTCATCCATCAAACATCCAAGTTGTGTAGCATATGAGCCCCCGCCAACCTTGGGGCTCGCACCCCAGTACAATACCAGGGTACAGAGGTCAACATGCTGGAGGTGGGTGCCATCCACACAATGGGCAGGGAGAGTGCAGGTAAGGGGCCAGTGGGGATTAATACACTAATGTATCAGACATACATCTATCTGTATTGTATCTGCATCCATGTGTCAGGTCTGATTGCAGTTGTGGATGGGGTTTTCTAATACACGAAGGTGCACATCTATGGTGAGGACAGAACATTGTGTATTACTGGGGCTAGTACTGTAAATGTGAATACATTCTGCAACCATCCTGTACCAAGGCCACATGTGAGTCTGCTGACAATACTTCCCTCTTATAAATACCTAGGACCCTCTGGTCTGCATATCGGACAGCAGCCTGAAGGTAATGAGTATGACATTGCTCTGTTGTTGCCTGGAAATACCCCATGTATGTGAAAGTCGTGCAATTTACCATGCACACAACTATCAATAATACTTATATTGCTTTATGTAATAGCTATATTGCTTTATGTGCATGTTCACTTGTGGTGGGGTTAACTGCATTGCATGACAGTGGTCACCACTGGGTCCTATCTGATGTGAATTCAACATTCCTGTAGCAGACCTCACAACTTGTCAGTGCCAAGATGTCTGGATAGACTCCAGCAAAATGGGCTGGACAAACGGCATAAGGTGGGGACATGTGTGAAACATTAGTGGCATACAGTGTATATAAATTGTGTACACACCCCTAGTAAGATGCAAGGTGTTCCTGTTACATACAAATTAGGACCACAATATGTCAGCCCACACCTCTTCCAGCATTTAATGTTTTATTTATTTATTTTACATTTGTTGACCAGGATAGTCCGCCTGGATTTATATCCATTTTCTGCAGAAGCCTGGGGAGAAAGTTCCAAGATAAGCAGTTAAGATTACAGATACAATATATAGAGTGGTTACATACTTAACAAGTTATACAAATTCCAAGGTTAGAGATAATTTGACCCATAACATGAACAGTTCACTTGTAAAACCATACATCTGAACTCATGTATTCTACCTACAAGGCTGGCCACCTGTGAGGGTGGCAGACATCATATCAGCATGATATTTCAGTCAGGTATGATACCTCATGCTGCCATGCATGTCAATACACTCACTGTGGCTTATTTGGCTACAATATCACATACATGGGCATTATTAAGGCACACAGACCACTTCTGACCATGTATAGGTTGCAAACATCTGCATATTCAAGATCCATCTGTACAGACAATTGTACAATGGTTTAACTTTCTGCATGTGAGGCAGATTCTGTTACCACATATAATATATGTAAAGCAATGGCAGCGGGAGGTGGTCACCAGCCGTGTAAGGTCCACACATCAAAATGGTATAAGCTACACAACATATGATCCTTACACACAAACAGTAGCCAGTATTGGGATTAGAGCTCCTGCCTATCTAGCTATTTATACTATAGTGCTATGCAGGTATCAGACACACCACAGAGCTTATGCATTTTCATCTAGTCCAAAGGTACTTCTAAGGTGGATGACATCAACAGGACTACTAGTTTGGAGTAAGGGGAAGTGTAAAAGGTACTACACAGGCAAAAAAATGGTGTAACCCACACACTACATGATTCTCACACAAACACACCCAAATGGTTGTCAGTAGAGAAATTAGAACTCCTGCCTATCTAGTCGTGACTACTATAGTGCTACGCAGTTATCAGATATGCCTCAGAGCTTATACATTTTCACCTGCTCCAAAGGTACTTCTAAGGTGGATGACATCAACAGGACTACTAAATTGGAGTGAGAAGTGTAAAGGGTAGTACAAACATCAAAAATGGTATAACCCACACACTATATGATTCTCACACAAAAACACACAGTTGACAATAGTGTGATTAGAACTCTTGCCTATGTACTTATTGCTACTATAGTGCTATGCAGTTATCAGACATGCCACAGAGCTTATACATTTTCCCCTACTCCAAAACTACTTCTAAGGTGGATGACATCAACAGGACTACTAAATAGGGGTGAAGGGAACTGTGAAGGGTAGTACACAAGTCAAAAATGGTATAGGTCAGGCAGTACATCACAGACACACACAAACACACGCACACACACACACACACACACACACACACACACACACACACACACTTGCCAGTGTTGGGATTAGAACTCCTGCCTTTCTAGTTATGTCTACTACAGTGTTACACAGTGACTGCATATGCTACAGAGCTTACTGAACTTCAACATGACCAAAGCTGCTAGCTGCACAGCTGATATAAAGTATTACAGGTGGCAGAAAGTCTGCCTTTAGTTCCACCCTTACATTGTGCTAGTTCTTTCGGTCTTGCACTTCAAATAGTGTTATGGCTTGGCACTTCACCAGATTATTGTATCAATAAGTGTGACACACCTGGAAGGCATCAGCATTACTCGTTCATCACAGAAGTAGCCCCAATACTTACTAGTTATGTCCACCCTCCTGGCATGATTGAAGGGCAGTTTTCTGTACTTTCTCCCATTAACCTGGTGCACTTGTTCATTCTAAGGCACTGTTGCAACTGCCTCATGTACACAGACAACCCTCCCCTCTAAACTCCAAACACTCAGACCTGTGAGAGTTACCCATATATCACCCAATGTGGACATATGCACTCTCCAGGAAAGACTGGACTAGCAGGTGAAGAGGATAAGATCAACACTTGCACCACACTATGTGCAACACATAGCTCACCATGACACTCACTTTGACAGCCATGACATAGAGTGAAAAGCCACACATTCACCTTCACAGTGGCACTCAATGGACATTTACCCAAACAGCACAGACCAGCCAGACAGACACCCACTCAGACACCACAACATGGCACATGCCAAGGGACACATTTTTGACCTACAGAGTGTGCCCCACAACCTAAACACCTAAGGCTAACCACCTTGCACAATACAGTGATCATGGGTAACTCAGTAGTGAGACACATATGTATCCTACTCACTAAGTTGAATATGGAGCAGGTAACAGCCAAATATGTATCACACGCCAGCATCCAACACATAGCACAGCCAGTCATGGCACTCCACAACAACTATGAGTATTACTCTGTATCCATGTTGTTGTGAATGACCTGGGACACACCTACCTGGACTACATGACAAGAGACATGGTTGAACTCTATGATTATGTGGTTTAGACATGTAAGACACTAGCCCTGAGCATTATATCACCATCACCCAGAATTAATAGATGACTGACTGCAACATTGGCTTACATGTTTTGTGTCATTCTCAGGGGATCCAGTATCTCTCTGCTTGGGATGACATGATTGACAGAACTCAATGACTTGCTGCAGATGTCCTATATCTGTCAGCACTGGGTTCACATGTACTGGCTTAGTGTCCTGCCACCCCTATAATGCCTTATTAGGCAGTCTTCCTAATGTAATTATCACCATAACAGCTAGACATGTCTGCACTCTGAGTGTCATGCTGCTCAACAGTAGACATCTAACTGTCAGGGTGCAGTCACTCAAAGCACTCATCAGATTGGAGGAAATTAACATTTCTTCTGTAATGGAGATGTTGTTCAAAGCAGCAGACAACAGTCCTACAGTTTCAGGCTATAATGCATTCCACAGCTGTCAGCCCCCAAACATGGACCACACCACACCTCCACAGGTGGTGTTGTATCCATATTCATTATTGATAGAAACACCTCCAGACTAGTATCCCAGCATAATGCGTTGTAGATACTTCCGCTACAACTGCCTTGGGGTAATAGTGCTCTGCAGACCATAGCCTGCTATGGGTCCACATCTATCTCCCTAGACTGTCAATGCACATTCCTCAACACCACCATCTATGAAGGTGCAACACAACACTGACATAGTATGAGACTTCAACTACCCCTCCATCACCTAGGGAAAGTAGCCAAATGCCAGTACAGTGGCCCAGCACTTCCTGGGCTTCATCATTGCCAGTGCCCTGGACTGGCTCATACTGACCCCAGTAGAGGATGCAACAACCTTGACTTGTGTTGACTACTTAAATGTGGGATTGTTGCTCATCCACAGTTGTCAATCTCTACTTGATGAGATCCACAAAGGCTGTAATCAACATGGAACTCAACATGTCAGTCACACCCCCTACAAAGGTAACCACCTTGCAAAACCTCTCCAAAGCTGACTTTTCAGCCATAAAAACAGGGGTGGATGACTTCACTGTACCCATGGCAATGAGAAATAGCTGCATGACTGTTGAATCATTTACATATGCACTGTACAAACAGGTACATGAATGCATGGTACTAGACATAGCCAACAGAAGCCAAACACTGTCCTCCAAACACTGGGAGACAATGTGATGGTTCCCTGCCATTACTAAAGTGTACAACAGAAGGAGGACACTGTTGCAGAGAAGGTTGGTGTCCTATGACTGTTGAACTCCCTTATTAGCCTCAAACGCAACTTGGGATCCCTCATGGAATCCCCATACAGGCATCTATATAGGCAGACATGCAGCAGAGACTGACAATCAGAAAAGCCTTTAATAGTTACATCAGCAACCTCCACAGCATTAAACACAAGTGCTGTGAGTTACTGCTTAATGTGAATACCTATCCTGAGACAACAGTATTGTCCACAGTCTTGGCAACACATTCAGTGCCAGCTTTACACCTCTCTCCCCCCACAAGTGTACAATCACAATGGCAGATGAATGGCAGGCACCCAGCTGTACTGCAGGCCAGGTTAAACCTGTAATGTCCACAGGCAATAATACAGCTTCCATGGGACACCAACATAGCCATGGCTGTGTTCTACATGAGATAGAAAGTGGCCTTGGACCAAATCTGTCTGCCCTGGTCAGTCACAGCCTCACATCAGGCTTTGTCCCTCAAACATGGCACACTGCTACAGTCATCTCTCTACATAAAGGGGTAGCATCTACAGACCCTGGGGATTATTGGCCCCTTAGCCTGACAGGTCCACTATGTAAGGGTATGGATTGCATCATCAGGGACCCAATTGACCAAGATATAGGTGATCTGCTAACTCTGGACCCACAGTTCTGCTTTGTGAATGGCATATCATGCCTGATCAACCTGGTTGATGTCTTTGACTGAGTCACCAGGACTGTGTATGACAGTAAGGCATTGCATACAACCTACATCAATCTGTCCAAAGCTTGTGTTAACATCCCTCAGTGAGGGATTATTGATAAACCCCACAACCTGGGCATCAACCCATATATCATTGTATGTTTTGCAAATTGGTTCATAGAACACACAAGTATGACAGTGACAAACTTCAGGTCAGACAGGCAAGCAGTCACAAGTGGAGTGCCACAGGGTCAGTACTGGGTAGTGTCCTGTCCAGCATCTACTTTTCAGGAGTCCAGCCCAACACAGAGGAACTCTGGCTGACCAATTTCACAGAGGACTATAAGCTGGGATCTATCATTGACTCCACAAGTGATGCACACATCCCACAGAAAGGCCTAACTAGGACCACTGGGTGGTGTGGAAACCATGCCCAGAAACTTGACACCGCAAATTTGCATCAAAATCCCCCTTGGTAAAACATTCAGTTCCCAGTAAGTATCACACCGATGGGAGCCCAATAAATAATGTATGTATTATAATAGATCAGGGGACACAGGTTGGCAGCAACTTCTCCTTCAAGCACCACATTCCCACTGTGGTCAGGAAGTCATTCTATATGGCAAATTGCATTACCAAGGGTTTTGCATCCAGGAAGACAGGGGTAATGATCTCTGCCAACTATTCCCTCATTAGACCACTACTCAAGTATTAAGGCTCCTTTGCCATGTACCTCAATAGACACCTGCTACAGCTGGGGAAGCCACAGAAGCACTTCACAAAGGGGTTCCTAGGCATTAAACACAAATCTTAGACAGACAGACTCAGAAGACCCAAGCTATTCTCTGTGTCATATCACCTAATTAGCAGCTATTGCCTGACTTACAAAGCCATGTCTGATCCAGCTGGTTTAGGAATGCTACATATAAATCCATGCACACCACACACACTGTAGAGACCTCTACCTCAGTACCATAATCACCACAACATGCTGGAGGGACAGGACCCTCACCAGGAGGCTGCACATGCCCTGCAATACACTTCCCATACATGTCATGCAGAGTACCTAGCTGACACAGTTCCAGACGTTCTTGATTAGTGGATGGGTACAACCCAAGGATCACTGCAGTGGCTATAGCTGATACAGGCACTGGAACATAACATTGGGTGTCACAATGGCAAGGCCATATGTGCTAAGCTTGTTAAGGCTCCTGGGCCATTACCTACTACACACTTGTGAACCTGTGAAGGGAATGCTATCAGCAGGACTTATAAAGTAGTGCAGTGGGTGTTTAACCTAGAAAAACATTTTGTCCTACAAACAGACACACGTACACACACACTTGCCAGATGTGAGAATAGAATCCCTACCTAACTAGTGACTGTCTAACTAGTGATGTGTATCATAATGTTACACAATTACCACATGCATTACAGAGCTTACTGTGATGAGAGTTGGCCAAAGGTGCTGATATGGAGAATGACATTGACAGGACTGAGAAAGTAGGGCAGTGGTTGGGAAACATATAAAAAAACTACTACTTACAAACATACATACCCACACACACATTTGCTGGAAGAGTAGAACCACTGCCAACCTAGTCATTTGTACCATAGTGTTAAGCATTTATCACATGCACGGTTGAGCTTACAGGGTTGACAGCTGGCCAAGGTTGCTGATAAGGGATTGACATCATCTGGTCTAATAAGATGAGGCACTGTGAAGTGTCATGGGTGGAAATGGCAGAAAACTGTTTCACCTATAAACAAACACATAACTCCCTCAGTCTTGCACACACAATTGTCTCAAACACACACACACACACACACACACACACACACACACACACACACACACACACACACACACACACATTCTACATTTGTCAGGACTAAGATTAGAACTCCTACCTAACTAGTTATTTGCACTATCATGTTATGCTGTTATTGCACACACCACAGAGCTTATGGGGCTGACGCCTGACTCAAGGCACTTCTAAGATGACTGATATCTGCAGGGCTGATAAAGTGGGGAAAGTGGAGATGTAATGGGTTTGAATGAACCCAAACACTTTTAATTATGAACACACACACACACACACACACACACACACACACACACACACACACACACACACACACACACACACACACAAACACACACTTTTATATTTGCTAAGACTGAAATTAGAACTCCTACCAAACTAGTTATTTGTAGTACTATTTTGTTATACAGTTATCACATGCACCACTGAGCTTATGGAGCTGAGGCCTGATGGAAAGCACTTCTAAGATGACTGATATCTGCAGGGCTGTTAAAGTGGGGAAAGTGAAGGTGTACTGGGTTGGAATGGACCCAAAAGCTTTTAGTTGTGAACACACAAACTTTTACAATTGCCTGGACTGAGATTAGACTTTCTACTTAAGTATGTATTTGTACTATCGTGTTATGCAGTTATCGCACATGTCACAAAGCTTATGGCACTGAGGCCTGAAGGAAGGCACTTCTAAGATGACTGATATCTACAGGGCTGCTAAAGTGAGAAAAGTGAAGGTGTACTGAGTTTGAATGGACCCAAAAGCTTTTAGTTGTGAACACACACACACACACACACACACACACACACACACACACACACACACACACACACACACACACACACACACTTTTACATTTGCCAGGACTGAGGCTAGACCTCCTACCTCACTAGTTATTTGTACTATCTTGTTATGCAGTTATCACATCCCCCACAGAGCTTATGGGGCTGGGCCTAACAAAAGAGACTACTATGGTGAAAGACATCTTCAGGACTGCTAAGGTGAGACAATGGAAAGTGCACTGGGTGGGGAAGGCCTGTTCATTCCTAGATCCTAATAACATTTCTCTAAGTGTATGAGCATGTCAAGTGTGTTCTTCTATAGTACATGTGGGACTCCATTCCAGGGATTGTTGTACTCCAGTCCTGTTTATGGTGTGCTACAGCCATACCTGTCAACCTGTTGGTATAGGGTATCTGGAGATAGACTATCAATATGTGGGGACAATGGGCTATACAATGATTGTGACAATTTCTCAAAGTAATGTATGGGTTGCAAGGGTTACAGGGCTGGTTTTAGCAGACATCTGTCATATATGGCATTTGACACTGTCATGCACTGATTCAGTACCTGGAGACATTCCTCCTGAAATCATCACAGTGATTTACCAGAAGAATACAAGATGAATGATGCACACACAAGGTTTATGGGCCACATGCTACATATTCTTGCACTATCCAGCCTGTTGAGGGGTGTGCCTACAAGCAATTGATTGCTGGTGCTGCGGAAATGCTCCAGCACCTTGGGGATATATTTCAATGGTGGAATCTCTGTGCATTTATGTTCTGGCCTGGTCTGATTTTCAGTCCACAGTTGGGTAATATAAATCATAAAGGATCAGGGTGACAGACAGACTCCATATATATTTTAGGGGATAGGGTATGCAGTGAGTGTGTGTCCTGGGCAAATATGTTTGGCTATAGCTACCAGTACTTTGTATTGGGCTTTCCTCAATGGTTGACTGCATTTGGAAGGTCTTGTGTGTGTCAGACTGTTTGACTAGCCTGGAGGTGTGTTTCTGTCACACATATATGTATGGCCCACCTCATTTTGCTTGGATAGCCACATGTTGTGTTCAGGATGTTGCATAGGATGAGTGATCAGGGAGGGGTGTGCTACTCTCCATGTCTGTGGCCCAGGGTTCTGTGGATGCAGACATGTCACCATCTTCCTGGGTTAGGCCTGCCTACAATGGGTGCATTCCCATGTTTACACTCCGAGCTCTGCCTGTCAACTCTATGGAGTATCACAGAATGTCCACATCCATGACTCATATATCTTGTTGTTTACCCAAACAAGTGTGGTTTTCCAGCACAAGTGCTTTGCAAGTCACTCAGGGTTGAAGTCCGATATTACAGACTGATGACATTGCAGTTTCAGACTTTGTACCCATCACACATCAGACCTGCATCACCCCATTATTCATGGCTTTGTCCCGATTTCTGGCTCATTGAGGCTGGCAGGTTTGCACCTAGCAGTTGTCAGCATGACCTTTTATTTGCATTTTGTGGACTGTGTTATGTTGGTGGTGTGAACTTCATGACACTCCCTAAATGGCACTGTGAGTGGGGCATAAGCATTTGCCAGAGGCCTGTAGGCCAGGTGTGACAGTGGCAGGCCATCTGAAACAAGGCAGTGCATTCTGTCAGTCATATGTCCCCATGTTGCTTACAGGGGACACCCCTGGGATAGCACCAGTGAGTTGACTGTGGGTGTTACTGACAATTTCTTTCTGTTACTATTGCTCCATCAGTCTGGGTGTCAGCTAGATGCTGCTTAAGTCTATGAACATGTTACTGCATTTCTATGGGACTATGTGGGGGTGAAACGACTGTACACATTACACATCTGCACAGACTGTGCTGATATTTGCTTAACATTTTGGTCCCATGTAGCATGGTGCTGTTCCCTATCTTTCATACTACAGGCATAACAGTATCAAAAACAGGTCAGATTGTTCTGGCATAGACATGTGTAGTTTCAGACAGCTTATCTTTCAAAGCCATACTGCCACTGCCAGACCTGCTGTGATATCACTGTGTAAGAGTCTGTGGGTGGGGATTTCATGGGTTTCATCATGGGGGGCCCTTTGCCAGGCATTTCTGTATGGTTGTGTACAGCTGATCTGCTGTGTGGGGTCAGTGGTGGGTATGGGCCCCCACTTTGACATCCATGCATGTGATCTATGACCCCCCAGTATTTGGCTCACAGCATATGCTGTAGTGCTATTTGTCAACTAGGGTGGTACTTCATGGTGTTGGTAGACAGTACTGGGGATACACATCCTGCTGTCCCAGAGACCTGTCAGTTGTCTGCTTCTTTCCCTGTTAACCACCCCATTTCCTTACATGCTTGATGAATAGCATAGATATGTTATTGGAAATGTCCACCGCATTATTTTAATTTGTTACAGAGACTGGTTTACCTTGTGCCTGCAGCTGTTGTCAGGGTGGTGCTTGAGGGCTGACTATGTCAGATGCACACAATACACTGCCTATACATAGCCACGTATAGGTGGTGTGATGTTTGGCATCCATTTTACTGTATGTGCAAGTCAGAGAGAGAGAGAGAGAGAGAGAGAGAGAGATCTGTTCCTGGGTCCTTACGGTGTCAGTGTATGTGCTATGTGTTGCCTCTTTGACAAGGGCAGGGTATACTGGGCATGCCTCTGTCTGCTGATAGGGGCAGGCTCAGGATGTTCCTCCTCTGAGTCACTCTGTGCCTGTGGAGGCCTTGGCAATGGTGGGGGCTGTGTGGCCCTTCCCCATTTTGTTCCTGCTGATGCTGTTTCCGTAGGAGCATATTGTGTAGCTTGGCACATACTATGACCATGTGTGCACATGTGGCTGGAGAGTACTGCAAACCTCCACCAGATATGTCAAGGCAGCAGAACCGTGACTTGAGCATCCCAAACACATGCTCTATAATGATCCTGGTTTGTGCATGTGCCTCATTATGACATTCTTGTGTGGGTGTGTATGCATTTCTGATGGGTGCCATTATGCATGGCTCCAGCGCATAGCTAGCATCCCCCACTAAATGGCCATATGGGATGTCCCCCCCTGGCAAACTACTGATACAGCTGAGAGGAATGTCAGATGTGAGAGTTGTGATAGCTTCTAGGGCAGCCAGCACACACATTCATGATAATGCCCTGGGCATCGCACATGACCTGGCAGTTGAGGGAGTGGAACCCCTTGCGGTTTATGTAGACCCTACCCCGGTCACCAGGAGGTGCTTTGATGTGGATGTGCATGCAGTCTATGGCAACCAGTACCTCCAGGTAGTCTGCTACATGGTGGAAGAGATGCATATTGCCAGTCAGCTCCTCACGGGTGCTGGGTAATTTACAGTGCTCCACGGCATGTGTTTGCATGGTATCCAGGAGTTGGTGGAGTATCCTAGATGCAGATGCCTGTGAGACCCCCATGATATCCCCAGTTGCTCTTTGGAAAGTATCTGTAGCTAGTATTCTTAGAGCTACACATACCTTGGTATTCACTGGGATGGGTTCACCTCTGTTTGTTCTGGATGTAAGGTGAGGCCGGCACAGCTCCACAATTTGCTGCAGTATGTCCGTGTCCACCCTGTAGCACTCTACTATCTCCAGATTACGTAGACCCTGGTAGGTTACCCAGGGCCTAAACACTCTTCTCCTCCTCCTCAAAAGTCTGGGGCAGTTGTCAGCATTGTCCTATTCACCACCCTCAGCCTCTTCCACATACTGATGTATGAGAGCAACAGCAGCCCTTAACATTTTGATAGTTTCTTCAGGTAAAATTTCCCCATCTATGTACGCCGGTGCTGTAGAGTTTGTGGGGAAGAAAACAGACTACAAGGTGTTTGCATAGATTATAGTGGAGTGCTACAGATGCTGTCTGTGTGATTGGCTGGGTATGATACATTTCACCTGCTAGCACTATTGTATTTGAGTGCCTCTATTATGCTAGTTCCCATTTTTCTCTTGTTCCACTTGCCATATCCTGTATTTTTTAAATTTGTGGTTTAAATCCTGGTGTGCACCACACACACCTGTTTAGGCAAGGTAAACAAGGCTATACAGCCTTGCACACACCCCCATGCTGACATATGCACAGTGCTGCCATTTCCTGTGTTTTTTTTTTTTTGGGGGGGGGGGTGCTTAAGTTCCAGTGCATGCCATGCATACCCGTTTAGCTAAGATAAACACATTTTAGCCAAGCTCTCTCTCCCTGGACGTGAACACACTCTTTATTTCAGGGTGTAAGACATTACAGCCTCAGACACACACCCCATTGCTTAGCTGTGCTTAGCTAAGCACAAACATGGGCAACAGTGCTCCAATATGCTTACAACAAGCATGATACATCCCCTTTGATATCATTTACTTCTCCTGCTTATACAGCCATATTAGACCACCTACATGGTTAGGTGCAGTCTGACACTTAGAAGAAATTTGTGATTCAGTAAGATTCCCCTCATTTACATACCCCACTGCCTTACTCCATGGTTATTGCACTCACACTGAGCCTTTCCCCTTAGTAAACACTGTTCCCTGGTATTGTTTTCATTCTGCATGCCATTGACTATAATGGCAAAATGCAGATTTCCCTGAAAATTGCCCCCCCCTTTTATTTTATTTTCTGCATGATCCCATTTGTGCACCACTGCCCTATGCTTAAATGGTCAAGATCAGCCCAAAAACAATAAAAAGTTTTATTTTATAAAATGTAAGCTATTTTGCATGCCAGTAGCCATATATTTGGCCATTGGCATGCGTACTAAATGTAATACATGCTTTATTTTGAGCTGTTATGCCTCTGTTTTGTAATTTGCAGAAATGTATTCAGCTACTAGCTGAATGCATTTCTGCTTTGTGCACTGTTCAGGCACGGACAACTGCCTGCTTCCTGGATTGCTAATTCACCTCATTTGCATGGTTTTCACCAGCAAATTAGGTAATTAGCATATAGTAGTGGTGTCCATGCCAGAATAGTATAGGAGTGTCCATGCACATCCTGGGAGCTCGATCCTGGATTGCTTGTCGGCCATATTGCATGCAGCAGCTCTTGCACTATTTCTGCACTCCATGCAGAGCTTGCTGAGTCCAGCCAATAGACCTTAGATCTTTTGGCAAATACTGGAAGTTGTAAAATAATTTACATTCTTCCACATGTAAAGACAACACAAAATAACTTCTAGTTCTAGACATAGTGTCTGTTACTGCATTGAAACTGAGACAATATCTTTTGTTTATAACCCAGCTATAAAGTAACTTAACCTCAACTATTCTTCTAACGTTCTGGAAGTTAATCTCCTGTGTTTCAGTGTCCCCTGTTAAACAGTTACAATAGTGTATAAAAATCTCTCTTCAGCACACATGTCTATACAAACCATTTTATATGACATACAATTCTAATACATTTGTAACACAAGCATATGAATCATCTTGATATTCATAAATGACATATGATTATTTATAAAATTCCATCTAGCTGTGCTGGCAGTACCTCCTTTTGTCACACTTCTGTATAAATCATATTAATATTCACAAATGACATATAATTATTTACAAAATTCCAGATAGCTGGACTGGCAGTGTCGCCTTTTGTTACAATCACCATTAGTCAAGTCAAGCTGATATTGGACTAACTGTCCTATTAAAACTGTTTCCTAGAGCAAAAAAATAAAAAATAAAAACAAGACATTCAACTGCTTTATTCCTGTTTATGTTAAGTCAGTGATTATATTCTCTATCTCTTGACAAGTTTTTAACCCGCTTCATTTGCCCTCGCTAATACTTGGGCTTACTCCACTCCACAATGCTACCCCCAAATGCCACCTACCCCTCTTACTCTACATTTATACTTCCATTGCACCAGCCACACATTCCTCTAACCAATACCATCAGCTCCCATGAGGAGGATAACTATGAATACAATTACTCACAATAGTAATACCCACTGTAGTTTGCCACCCAAGACTCTTTCACCAACTGTCTTAATCCTTGCCTCCTATAAATATCAAATTACATCTTGACAACTAACCTACTACCCTCCTAACATTTTTTATCCTAATTTACAACAAAGATAAAAAACAAGTTAAATAAGATGCCCCTGAGTCAGATTAATTTACTATTCCTCCTCACTCTACAAACTTTTATCACCAATTATCAAATCTATATCCTTCAAAAACTTAAGACTTCAATCATCACAAAGAATATCAACATCAACCCACACTGTCTTTCTCCATAACACCCTCACTCTACAAATAAACCACATCTGATTTATTTTTCTATAAATATTTTAATACTTAGTATCCAAGTTTATGATCAAATATCAAACCAAAACCAAAATATAACTTGCCACACTCTTCCCTCTAAAATATTAATTCAAAAAATTAGCAGAGATATTCACCCTAACCCTGGTCCCACTGTTCATACAACCATCACTTCCAAGCCCAAAATAAACAACCAGTCACATAATACTACACAGCAAAAAACAGAGTCCAAACTCACCTTAATAAATATGAACCTAAGAAGTATGTGCAATAAAATCCATGATATACATGCTTATCCTGACACATACACTCCTGATGTAGTCATAGCTACAGAAACCTGGTTAAAAAGGAAATAAAGGATAATGAGATTATGCCACCAGGATACAATATACTCATGCATGACAGACAAAGTACTGATGAATCTGATGCAGCAATCATCTATAAAACTTCCCTAACCATTACCTTACTTACACAGGAAATACCCAAATTTAGCAATGCTGAACTACTAATAACTCGCCTAAAAATCAGCAATAGGAAAAATATATGTTTAATAGCAATTTATATACCACTAGGTAATAACTTTGATACTGCTGAAAGCATCCTGTATTAGACATCCCAACTAATTTACCATAAAAATATAATACTTGGAAACTTAAATATAGACTAGCAACTCATACATTTCAGTGCCCCCAATAAATCCATAAACTTGTACAACTTCAGACAATTAATAACCACATCTGCTAGAATCAAAGAAACTTCAGGGAGACACTGACAATTAGATTGGATTCTTACAAACAAACCATCAAACTGACAAATGTAAGCTGCCTCACAGATAGCTTAAGCGACCACATACCAACATATGCTATTAGATCTCACCATAACCTTGGTAAACATATTCTCCAGGATACATGAAGCTCGGCGCAAGGCCGGCATTAGGCTTCCCCTGACCGTGCAGCATACAGATGGCGCAGTAGCGCTATATGCATATTAATGAAGGTGCGCTGCCGCCACAGCCACGTGCATAGGAAATGAATGCGAGTGCATGGGATGTATCGAAGTGCCACACGGAGGTGTGGAAATGTCGGCTGTTGATGTGCAACCTAAAATGCTGAATATTACAGTTGGCCTGCAATAGTAATCACACCTGTCGGTGCCCGTGGATACTGATAGGTATGCAAAGCATGCAAGACAATTCTTGCGAACACAAAATTAAAAATCAAACACAAATGCACGTTAGCAAATATCGAGACCCCATCCTTCAAACAAATGACATTGAAAACCGTGTGCCCGTAATCTAATGCAGTGTTGATAGTTATACCAAGTGGAAGTGAAATGCATCATGTTAGTGCGCCGCCAATAGCTAAGTCTAGGCCAATGGTCAGGGTTACCACCTGTCCCATATTGTGAGGGATAGTACACAGCTGGGCAATTGTGTCCATACCAAAACCATTATAAATGTAAAATAACCTGCAACCTTATGACATAATTATGTCCCACATCGCATGCAATAGTCACATACAATTGTTATTTCCGTATGTAACATACCACATGTTACAATAAATAGAATAAGCAAGTAAATGAAACAGAAGGAGCATATAAACTGCTACAACAATAAGCTAACATGTAGGCATAAAACAGAAGTATTATCCATTGTACTGACCGTGGGTATGTGTTGTCCTGTAAAATCTGATTTGTGTCCGGAATATATAAGTTCCTGGCCATATGAAAAGGTGGCAACCCTACCAATGGTCAGAGCATTCGGACAAAATCCGCCCATATGCGGTCCAAGCCGTTCTTGTCAGGATGTGTCAAATTTGAATGGGTATTACCCGGGTGTACCTACCATGTCATGAAAGATAAGTATTTGCGTGTACCTATGTGCATGATGTACAGCATGTGGAAGGTGAAAAATGCCAGGGTAGTCCTCACAACCATACAGGTACCTGACATATGTAGTGTATGCACTGTACTCCCTTGACTGTGCCATGGGCCATCAACCAAAGAAGGGATGGATGGAGTGTTTGGAATATGTGTGTGGGGGGGTGGGTAATGTTATAATCCACAAAGGTGAGACTGTGTTGGATGCACAATAGGTGAACTGGAGGTGTATGAGAGAGCAGCGGGTAAATCAGAAAGAAAGACAAAGAACAAACATGCACATCCGTAATACAACCTGACAGGCCATACTGTAGAACACAATCACACAAACATATGAATATTAAAATGTGCGATACACATGTACAGAAATGTCATGGGCACATACCCACAGAATGGTCTGGATGGAACTGAGCCATCCAACTGCAACACACCTCGATGCATAATTGAATACCCATCATCTCCTCTACAGCACACAACCTGCCCCCATTCCTGAACGTCCACCAAATGCAGCCATACTCGGGCTACTAGCTTGGCGCAGCCATATTTACACATACAGACCACTACTCATATGTAGTAGGCAGTGTCCCCCTAAGCAGTGTCAGGATTGCAAAATATGTATCCCTTGCATGTAAATCCCCATCACATTTTCGTAAGTCCAAAAAAATTGAAGGTCATTTGCTTGTTCAATTTTTGGATATCCCTCATGGGATAAGTATCCTGAGTAAACATCAGACTTGGTATACCGACACAATGTCCAGTCCTGTAGAAATCTGGACACAAGTTGTATGTGCAGTAGTGGTTCACGAGACTGCTCAGCCTCCTGCCCATCATGCAGAACCTACTACCCGGGATCAAACACCTGCCCGTGATGCACGTCTTCCCACATGAATTATCGAGAGAATATACTGTACACAGTCACATAGTGGCACTTGGAAATCGGGTGATTAAGGTGCTGACATAAGCAGGGTACCTCCTGTCCCACTTTGTGAGGGACAGTCCCTGTTTGGGTAGCTGTGTCTTGACCAAGAATGATACAATGGCAAATGTCCTGTGATTGTAGGAAAAAACTATGTACCATATTTCATGTAACAGTTGCCTAAAACAGTTATTTCTGGATGTAAAATACTTAAATCGTACAAGAAACAGAATAAGCAACTAAAGTGCTACAGGAATAGGCTCCCATCTAGGAAAATAATGAATGTTCTAAACCCTGTACTGACCATGGGCATGTGTTGGCATAAACAATCTGGTATGTCCAGAATATATCCCATCCTGGACATATGAAAATGTGGCAACCCTACCAATGGTCAGAGCATTCGCACAATAACTGGCCAGCCTCTTAATCACTCATAAAACCAGTGACCATTGGAGGAAAGGTGTTGAATGACACTTGAATGACTAATGACAATATTTAAGAGTAATAGACACTTTTAACTGCAGAAAATAAGTATTAATACATATGGCTCTGAATCTGTCAACACATTTCAAGTTAATAGTACTAATATTGTAGAAGTGTCCATGATTGTCCCTGATTTGTCACTGCCTTGTCTCTGTCACTGTTGAAATTAGTCCCTGAGTGTTACAGAGGTCCGTACACATATGTACACCAACCAACTGTCACATCTG
>NC_056751.1:515921079-515938579 GCF_019279795.1 Protopterus annectens | reverse complement strand
AATCAAGTGTGTCAAGAAGACACCTGTGCAAAATAGAGAGCTATGTATGGAACACATTTTTATTTTATTTTATTTTTTTTTTGATAGAGAGTGAGAGAGAGGAATGTTGAGGAAGTGATGTAGGTATGTCTAGGTCTGGTAAGTTGGGTAGGTGAGGAAGCAATTGCAGGCAGGCAAGACAAACAAAGCCAAACACAGGGATGGTGATTGACACAAGAGGTTGGTGGACACCATGGATCGTGTGATGGCTGGAACATCCAGGACCTATGGATGGTTGACAGTAAGAATTGAGTTCTCATCCACAGGACTGTCGCCATTGTCACCTCACTGTGCCACTGTCTGGAGTATTCAGTGTCTTCTCCTTCTACTGGCCCTACATAAAATTAGGGAGAGCATTGCCTCCATCCAGTATTGGCATGCGCCAACAGTGTGGCGCACAACCCTTCACACCATACCTGCCAGTTAAGAGTGGGTGATAAACTCATCAGTCCTGCCACTGCTCCCAGAGGGATCCACTGACCTAGTCTCTGGGGCAGAACTACCTGAAGGGGCAAGTAGTGCAGGGGCAGCAGAGGTGGTGCTGCCAGGTCAGCTTTGAGACATGCTGGGCAATGATGCTGGAGCCAGTAGAGTGGGGGCAGGCAGATACTGTGTGGCAGGCCTACTGCACTGTGTTGTGGAGCATTTCTTGATGTGGTACACATGGATGACATGGACACATTTTGGTGACACAAAAAACAAAAATAAAAGAAAAAAGAAAACTAGAGATAAGTGTTGGGGGTAACAGAGAAAAAGAAATAGGATTAGTACCTTCATATGTAACATACAGTGTATTAACGCAATTATTTGACTCTATTATCTTAACCTTTAATCTTAAGACTACCACCTCCTAACAGATAACTTATTACTTTTAAGACTAGCTGCTCCTAACAGATGCATGCTATACTACAGACTGCAGTAGTTACACCTTTACATGTGCATATATTGCACATATGCCTGTTCCCATTATCCAGATTACAGTTTACAGCAGGGCATGTATGCTACTGATATACGGCTTTTACTTCAAATCTTTAAGTTACCCATAATTGAAGAATTAATAGTTATTGTATAGTTGGGAAGTATGGTATTTGAACCCACCACCTGTGACTAAAGTCTAATATTGTACTCTTGGTTTGTGCTACAGACTAATGCATTCACACTTGCTTTTTCAGTTGGAATATGCATGTCCAATTTGATACAACTGTATAAAATAGTAAACAAGCTATCTTTGCTTGAGCTAAAGACTAATGCATACATACTTGCTTTTACAGTTGAGATATGCATGCTCAATTTGTTACAACCGTATAAAATACCAAAAAAAAAGCTATCTTTAACTTTTAATGCTTCAGTAACACTACTCTTAAGCTGCATACATACCACATGCCTCCATCATCCTTACCAATCTAGTGGCATGGGTCCTGACATTGCACTCTCTCTTTGCGGAAGCTGTAGAAAATCAGAACAAAACAGAATGCAATTATGAGTACCAGTCTTGCCCATATTCAGTTTTTAAGCCTTACAAGTACTCTCTGTAGTTGATACTTACACATGTGTAGGATGTCCCCCATCCTAAATTCCTCAATCCAAGCATCAAGGGTACCCCTCTTCCTCTTCCAGAGGTCATTGTAGTGTTGCCTACATGGTTTACCAGTTTGGGGGATACTGGTGGCACTGGTCACAGCCCAGGCCAAACTATCTCAAGCCTCGGACTTATACTGGTACCCAGAAGAGTCCCCCTGCAGGAACCTGGCACTGTGGTGTTTCCCTAGGAGTCCAATAAAAATCTTGGACTCCTGGACACCCCATATTTGAGCCCGAATAATCACACCCCCTCCATTAGTGCCTATCATGAATCAAAAGCAATGGAAAATGATGGTTTCCCACCAATTCCAGTTATCACATTTACTGGGAATGTGCACCATGCACCATCGAGAGGGTAAGCTTTGTGCAGCAGTAGCAAGCAATGTAATTTCAATGTTATTTGATGTAGAGACAATTGTGCAAGTGTGTTTTACAAATGTGATGGTTATGGCAGTCCAGACAGCAGAAATATACTTATAGGAATATGGTACACAGTATGCCCACAGTCATACATTTGATAATAAATCTGATAATACATAGGTAAATAAAGAAATAAATGACACAATATCCGTGTCTTAGCCCTCATACATATAATTAATATCAGCCACACTATGTCAAGTGTTATAAGAGAAAGTGACTATAATGGGAAGTGGAATATCAGTAAAAGTGCATGGAATATGCTGTATTTAAACCCATAACCATGTTAATGCCAGTCCTAAACTAACACCTGTTGCCACAAGAGAGTTGAAATAACAGCTGTCATGTTTCAGTTCATTGTTATAAACTGCAATGTCACAACAGTAACAAAAATTGCACACACTGTACTAGAAACCAGGACCATCTGCATTCCAGCCCTACACTTATACTTGCTGTCACATGCAGTAGCACTGTTTGAATATAGCTGGTTTCTGTTTTGGTTGTCTTCTTCCTGGGTGGTCTACATATCCAGTAAAAAAGGGAAAACTACTTCAAATGAGGAAAAGCAATATATCACATATACAGTAGAAAATGTTAGTAAGAGATATTTCTACATAGCTCTGACTTCAACTCTTACTCCAATGCACCTTCAGAAAACAGGATGTGTGCTTTATCCCTCTTTGTCACTCAAACAGCTTTGCAGTAATGAACTGAAGTCATTCTTGACACAACCAGCTACAGCAGAATGTACACCAATATCAAAACAATAAACAGTTGTTTGTACATTTATTAAATTTATTATATTTGGACGTAGTACACTTAGAGAATACACAACATGTTATGATTATTGGTTGCAAATGTACAGCTCTGTCTTATCTATGTTTCTTGGTCATTCATTAGTTATGTGAAAAGTGCTCTGACACATGTAATGTGTAAGTCATTCTATTTAATTGGCCCTAAATTGTGTGAGGATATAAACTGGGAATAATATGATATGCAATAACGTAAGGGCAGGTTTGATGGACAAATAAGCATAGCATGTTCTTTTTGGGGGGTGTAAAGGTGAGTTACTGTTATGACACATACATGTTATTTTGAAGGGGGAAAAAGCTGAGACAGATGCAATCCATTAATAATCCACACCATTATAAAATGGCAAATGTGTAGCTAGCCAAACTGATGTTGAGGAGAGTTGTCTATGTTTGGAAGACTGCAAAAATGTTTTTCTTCAGGATATTTTTGTACAGAGGAGTACTGGACTTCAGCATGAATGCTCCCATTTTGTTACCTACATACTGCATATGCTAGAATATATTTAAGAATAATGTGAAGCAAAGGTTTTTACATTTTTATCTGTATGCATTAGTTACAAGTGTACTGATGGCAGGGGCATGATTGTCAAGCTATTTCAGAGCTGCACATAATTGCCAATACATGAAAATGGAATACTATAATGCTATGTGAGAAATATGTACAGATGTTTCAGGGACATGTCCTTTGATAGCATATTTAGCATTTCAAAGATGTTTTGTTAGCAGAATGGGTCATTTGCCTATTCTTTTGTGTGGGGGGGGGGATCAAAGATGAGTTGCTGTTAAGGCACAAACAAGAATGGACTGTCTTTTTGGGGGCAGCAGAGGTGAGTTACTGTTATGGGACAAATAAGAATGGATTGTTCTTTTGGGGGAGAGCAAAAGTGAGTTACTGTTAAGGCACAAACAAGAATGGACTGTCCTTTTGGGGGGAGCAGTGGTGACTTACTGTTATGGGACAAACAAGGACATTCTACTCTTGTTACTCTCCTTGTTTTGCATCCTGCCTGGTGTTAGTGTTTCACATCTGCAGACTGTTTTATGTTCCTCCAGTGGGTAATACTGACTGGCCACCTTTACTGTTCATCTGGAAACAGTTATTTTGTAGTTATGTGATACTTATGTGTATTTTACTTCTGTTGTCTTTTAGGATACCTACAAGTATGCCACTTAGGCATGTCAATCCACGTACCCCCCCCCCCTTCACCGATGAGGAAAATCAAGTAATTATGGATGGGTTTCATCAACATGGTGTTTTCTCCAGGAAAGGAGATGGGAAGATATGGCATGCCGGATACAAATATGGCAACAAATCATGCAGAATGTGAATGCTGTGGGTGGCCATGGCAGAACATACAAACAGGTGCACTACAAGGCCACTGACATGATCACTACTGCACACAGGTGAGCAGCTGCAGTGGGCCATGATGAAATGGCTACTGGTGGAGGGCCTGCTAGTGAACCCCCACTATCCCCCAGTCAACAGTGCATGGTCAATAGAAGAGATCCCAGGAGAGTGCAGGACTGCATATACTTGATGTGAAAGCAACACCTTCCGAGATGCAAGCATGTCCCAGGAGGAGCTTCCTGGTAGGCTTTGTTATCTGAACAGTTGAATACTGTTGTATAGTAAAACAATTGAAATTAATAAGTTAATTCTGTGTCACATGACTTTTTTGGGGGGTTTGAAGATTGCTACAGTTATAAACTTAGGTTGAAGTTTTCAGCCACATTTTTGATGACATTAAACTTTATGCACATATAAAGGGGTAAATGTATTACCCCCGTGTTACTGTTAAGTGCAATTATATTGCCCTTTTGACTTGCATAACTTCTTCCAGGACTGTCTGGACTACAGAGGAGTATCTCATCTGCAGACGGTAAGGCAAACATTTTATGTCAGTACTGCTGAGCAATTTAAAGAAATACTGTAGTGTGTGATGTTGATCTCAGGCCTGTTGTGTGTATTGCTGTACTGTCTGTAATAATTGGCAGCACTGTTAGACTGTTAGCATATATTGCACTATAGTAGTGCAACTATTAATTTATTCCTGTGTTTCTTGCTTTTTCAACAGGTGATCATGACAGTGGGAGTGTGGGCTCTGTGCCACCTGTCGGTGCATCAGCATACTCTGATGATGATGGTGTGAAAGTGAGACACAGGCAGAGGGCTGCAGAGCTTGAATCTGACACTTAGGTTGACATACAGACATCCCCTGCATTTCCACTGGACACAACCAGTTGGTCTATGTTGACCCAGTCCAGTAAGTCCACAGATATTGAATAGATGGAGGGCAAGGACATTGACCACAGAAGTGTGGCTACTGTAGCTTCAGTGCCTGTTGAGTTTGGCCATAGCCAAAGTATGGGCGAAGAGCCACACAGGAGGATTGATGGGAGTGCTCAGAGGTGGCCTGCTGTCCGTCCTCCACCTGGTGCATGTGTCACTTCCCATGCCACTCAACGCATGTTTAGGACCATCATGGAGACACACACATGTTCCCATAGTTTCTCCAGACAAATGCTCAGGGTTGTGGATGTGGTACAGTCTGACATGTGGGACTGTCTCCACTGTGTTGTTGATTCAATGGATGGGATGAATGACACGTTGGAACAAGGGGTGTCTATGATGGATTGAGGGATGTCTGTCATGGAATGAGCAGTGTCTGTGATGGAACATCTGCTGTGAAGGGCAAGGCACCCTCATGGGAATAAGTCAGCCACATCATTTGCTGTCAGCCAATGTGGTCATGCCTGATCGTGCTCCCATAGTGGCAGTACTTGCACTGCCCTCACTGACTGTGCTGTCCACACTCAGATGTGGCAGGCCATGGGTTTGTGGTCCTTGGCATCCCCCTTGAAGGGAGCTCATCCAGCAGACATTGGTCACATTCAGGTAGCAGCACTGCATCTGACCTTTGATGTGGAGGTGCCAGTGCAACTCCTGGCAGAGACAGTTCTCGTGGTCAGGGACAACAACAATGAACAGTTACTCAGTTTGTCTCACTGGCCATTTGTTGTTTTATCCCGATGTCTGCCTTCTTCTTCTTCTTACTGAGTCATACACAGTCGCTGACCTTTTGTGTAAGCCTAGGATTTCTGTCTCCCCATACAACACCCTGTGCAGGTGATGATAACTGTGTCATTTCTGTTTTCTGTCTTTTGGATTCAGGGATACAAAAGCTGTGTCTGATGCTCAAATATCTTTTAGTGCTTAGTACATCTGATTTTGTGTTGTTGAATTGCTCACTGTACCTTTGAATTGTATTGGCCTTGGAAAGTTAGACAGTTGATAGCATCAACATTTCACAGCTGTATAGTGAATGCTCTTGTAAGGGCTGTAAAGTCAGAAACTGCTATGTGTATCATTACTTTCTAACTTCTTTCTTTAATGATTTTTCCAGGACAAATATATGGTGCACATCATAAGTCATGCCATCATATTCAGATGTTAGGATTGTATGATTGCACTGTAGTCAAACCTCATCAGATTAGTAATACAGTATAGTGCTTTCTTTTGCATATACCTCAACAAGCACATGCAGCAGCTGGAGAGACCATGGGTCTTTCTCAGCAAGATAACACAGGGCCTACAAACCATGCCATGATGTGTGTGGATAGATTAAAAGTCATGTCACTGTAATCTGTCTTGTAAAGGATGAGGTGACATATGGCTGGGCTCCAGGCCAGTGTCTGACCATACCTTGAGGGATGACTGCATATTCAAACATCTGATATAGCTGATTATATTAGCTGTGTCAATTGAGAATATAATAATAACAGTGTCCCACATGATGCAGTAAAAGGCTCTCTATAATCTCAAGTAAGAGCACACACACACACACACACACACACACACACACACACACACACACACACACACACACACACACACACACACACACACACATGATTGACTGCAGTGAGTATAGCACCAGGCTAAGTACAAAAAACATAGAACACAGTACTTAAAGCAAGTGTCATTGCACACGTCTGTTGCAAGACTGCAGCTGAACTTATAGTACATGACATCAGCAGGACATGTGTGAGATGAGGTGTTGGCTGGTCTGAATAGGTTCATAGCTTCATAGTTTCATATGAGGCTACCACATAATGGCCCTAGGTTCATAGGAGGTTACTAGGTTAATGTCTCTAGGCCTTTTCAAACCTTGTGAAGTTGTACCATTGTTCCCTTGTAGACCAATATATGTAGTTCATATTTGTGAATCCTGGTCTAAGAGTGATATAGGTGAAACCCCCAGGGTAATTTTTCAATTTCCCATCCAATTATCCAAGTTACATTTAAATGCGGTTATTGATCAGCTCACTTTCATTTGAATTGGGAGCTTGTTCCATAGCAGTGGCAATCTCAGGAAGACATATCTGTCTCTCCAGCATGTCCTATTGATGTCACAGGCTAGATTACCATCCCTACAGTGAGTGAGTCTTGTCCCATTTTATTTGTTGAGTGGAACATTTCCATTAAGGCAGGGATTGGGAGTGCTCTGTAGGCCAGGCACAAGTCTTCTCTCAGCAGTCTATAAGATAAAAAGTACACTGACAGGGCCTTCAGTCTGTCCATATAGGTCCCGAGTTGAGGTCCCTAGATTTTCTTGGTTAGAAACCTCTTAGGTCTCTACAGCTGCTGCGGATGTCTGGTGAGGTACATGCAGAAGGGAGCATTGTACTCTATTATTAGTCTGAGGGACAAGTACAGTGGATTGATAACATCCTTAGTCTTGGATGCTATGCCCTTACTTATGAGTATGCAATGTAAAAGGCCTTCCTTAGCACTGTGGATACATTTTGATCAAAGATAACATTGCTATCAGCCTGCATTCCCAAATCTCTCACCATTGTATTGGAATGTAGGGGGGTATTATTATTATTAGTGTAATTTACAGGTACCTTACCTTTGCTGAAAGGGATAATAGTGTATGTTTTTTGAGTTAGGTTTAGGTTTGTGGCTTTGGCAACAATTGTTTATGTATGTAAGCCCATTTTGTAGTATGTTGATATCGTTTGGAGATTCAATGATTGCACACAATTTGCAGTCATCAGAGAACATGGTGAGCAACTGGCCATATGTTATCACCTGAATTTCTGAGAAATAGACTCCAAACAGTAGGATGCCTGGCACAGACCCTTGATGAACACCACTGGTAACAGGTCTGCTGGCAGAGGTTGAATCCCCAAGTACGACTGTACGCATTCTTTTGGTGAGTCAGTTGGCTACCTGTCTAATGATGCATGGGTTAATCGCCAGCTGGGTGAGTTTCTCATGGATGCCTGAGTGGGGGATTGTGTCAAAGCCTGTGGCTAAGTCAAACTAGGCAGTATGTACTGATTTTTCTTCATGCAAGGCTTTGGTAACATTCTTGAAAAAATTCACCTGGTTTAACAGGCATGATCTGCCCTTAATGAAATTAAACTGGGTTGAGTCAAGAATTTGAAGGTCACCAATATCCTTGTTGATAAGGACCAAGATGATTCTCTCCATGGCCTTACTGACAAGGCTGGTCAGGCTTCTATAGTTCCACCGGTTAGTTAAAGGACCCCCTCTGTGCAAGGGGAGTACAGTTGTTTTCCACTCTGCCAGGACCAAGCCAGTACTTAGACTGGGGTTGAAGAGAGTACCCAGTGGATTTGCTTACTCTTGCCTTACACTGTTTAGTAAGCAGCCAGTGATGTTATCCAGTCCCATAGAGACTGTATTTTTGGCCTTGGCAAGTGTGGTAATGACCTGTTCTTTGGAGATAACAGGGAGAGAACTGGTGCAAGGTATGCTTTGGGGCATGATTTCTGAAGACAGGGCTGTGAAATTTTTGCCAAACCTGTCTGCTAACATGTTGTTGATATCCTCTGGTTCGGTATGACTGGTACCATCCACTGTGAATTCAGTGCAAAGCTTTTTACATTACATACATAGTGAAAGAATGCCTTGCAGTCATCCTTAGCTATGGATGCTAATTTGGTTTTGTAATTAGTGTTAGAAGACTTTAAAATATGTCTCATTTGCTTGTTCAAGCTATGGAGGGTCTTTTTCTGCTGAGAATGTTCCCTCTAATTCCTAGACATCAGTTTATTTCACAAGTTGTATAATCTATTCATGCTAGCTGTCTGCCAGGGTGGCTTGTTTTTTTGTGAGCAAGTTTTGATCCATTCTGGTACAGCTAAGTCTATATACTTGTAAAGCTGTTTATACAGGGCATTTGTGTATACCTTCATATAGAGATCTTTACTGTCAGTGGTGACAGGAGATATGAAACTATGTATCCCATTGCTTAGGAGGCTATAGTTTGCTTTGGAGAAACTTTTCAACCTTTTGGATCCTGGGGGGGTGGGGGGTCCCTTACCAGAGAGGGTCTCACACATGGGGTGGTACAGCAATCTTCCATGCGGGTGAGTACTAGATCAAGGACATTCCATCCCCTTGTAGGGGTTTGGAATATCTGTTCTGGAGCATTTGTGTTTACAAAGTGCAGAAACCCTAGGGCATGTGTGTTTGAGCTCATATATGTATCCCAATTGATAGAAGGATAGTTAAAGTCACCCATGCCTAGGGTGTTTTGCTGCATTATAAGTGACTCAAGTAGGTCCAGGAAGGCACTGTGTGGTTTTCATGGTTCATGTTTGTGGACCTGTAGCTAACAAAGACATGGAGGAGAGTCTTTCCTACAGTTAGTTAGACTTGGAGTAACTCTATGAAGTTGTACTGCTTAACCTGTCTTGAGGTGTATTTGTCTTTCATGAAGATGGATATACCTCCTCCTTAGTTTCTTTCACATTCATTTTGTGGCCTGAGAATGTGGAAGGCATTATAGCCTTTCATGGCTGGAGTACTCTCTGTGACCCTAAACCTTGTCTCTATGACTATGCAAACGTTGACATATTCCCAAAATAAGTAGCGCCCCTATTCAGTGTAGTTTCTGATTTACACTCCTAGCATTTAGCAGCATAACCCTGAGTTTGTCTATTGAGGATATTTTTACTTCAGGAATTTTGTTCTTATGACATTGCCTAAAAAGCCAATATGGGAGAGGCTAGTACCATGGTGAGAAACCAAAAGGCAAGAGGTGACAGATGAAGACCATCCCTGGCAAAGCAGCACAGTCTGTTGACCATATCATTCCAGGCTGACAAATACTGAACCCCCCTGGACTGACACCAGTAGCTAAGCCAATTGTTGAAGTCAATTATTATTTTGTTTGTATTGAGGAATCATCCTGGGTGAAGGTAGAATGCTGCTTAAGGCTATGGACATACCTGTCTGGAACAGACAATCTGAGAGCTCAGTCATATCTCTTTTCATATAGTCCAGTGATGTACGTTTGAAGTCATTAACTTCAACATGGAGTATGATAGATGTGTAACTGTGCTTGTTGTTGAGAGACTTGAGTGTGTGCAGGACTTTGCAGATCCTGGCACATGATAAGCAGTTGACCATGACTTTCTCTTTGTACAACCTGGTGAGGGGAACATCTCTGTCTCACTATGGATTTGCCTATAACCAAGACATTGGTTTTCAGGTGTTTGGCCTTAAGGAGTTAATGGCTGACACACTGATATGTTTGCTTTTATGTGTTGTGGGTTCCATTGGGACTGCAATGTGTGCAGAAGGTTTGTATTTGTGAGGTCACTGCTCTTTTGGTAAGCTTCTAATGACTACCTTTGCATATGTAGAGTTATGTGTTGAGCACTTGGTCTGTTGAGGAAGTGAAGTGTGTGTGTTGACAACCTGTTTGTTATCTGGTTTGTTCTTACCTGAGAGAGAAAGAGTGACAGAGCATTTATTCTTGATTCAATTCATTGTTGCATCTCACACATGTTGCATTTGTAATTTTTACGAGTTAATGGTTGTCAGTATACATGATGCAATAAAAACCTAGCTTTCTAAAAACACAAGCACCTTTATTAAGTATATTTAGATAGCCATTGTTAGCAGAGTGATTTTGTGAGCAGCTACAACTGGGCCTGTCTCTGAGAGATATAGGTGCCAACCCAGAGGTGACTTTATTTTATTTATTTTATTTATTTTTATTTTACATTTGTTGACCGGGCAGTCCTGGATATATAATTTTCAGTTTCAGTGGAGGCCCAGGGAGAAAAAAAACAATTAAAACAAGGGTAAACATTTAAGCAAATTTATGCACATATTTTAGTGTAGCGAAAAACAGCGTAAAAAAACAGGTAAAAAAACATATATTAGCTATATATTTTTTATTTTTTTTTTTTTTTTTTTATAATTGTGATCACTTGAAATAGCAGGGAAGATAGTGGTTGCTTGATAAGGTATTTGAGGAGAAGCGAGAAAGAAGTAATTTAGTCTGGATTGGTAGACCCAGTGGTGACTTTACAATTACCCAAACAGTAGTGAAGGTTGTGCTTGAACAGGGTCATTGAGGAGCATGGCTTCACATGCAGTGGGAGCCTATAACAGAGGAGTGTGAGTTGCTGAGGGATATATCTTTCTCCCCTGCACCTTCTGTTTATGTCACAGGCTAGGTTGAGAAACCTTGCCCAAGTTATTCCTGTCCCGTTTTATTTGCAGATGTCCATCATTTATAGTAGGGCAGAGACTGAGACTTCTCTGTAGGTCAGGCATAGGTCATCTCTGGGCTGGCAGGGTTACTTCATTGCCAAAGGTATCAGTGAAGAATTGTTTGCCACAAGGTTCAGTCTGTGAGTTTGGCACCAATCATTTGTCTCTGTCAGCCCCTTCTGTAATATGTTACTGACACTGGAGGGATCTATACGAGTGTGTCCAACTAACAGTCATCTGCAAATGTGGTAAAGCACAGGTCATCTACCATTGGCTGCACTTCAAGGAAGCAGTTTCCACACAACTGATGGCCCAGCACAAATGCTTGTGGTATTCCACTGGTGAGTGAACTAGTGGTGGATGTGCAATCCCAACATTGAGAGTGTGTGTGTTCTGTTGGTGAGCCAGTTACCTATCCAGCTAGTACTATATGACTTAATTCCCAGATGAGACATTTTCACTATGAGACATGAGTGGGGGATATTGTCAAAGGCCGTGGATAAATTAACATAGGCGGCATGTCCTGTTATCTGTCATCCAGGACTTTGGGGTCAGTATCAAAGAAGTCTGTGAGGTTCAGTAAAGCAAGAGGTATCCTTTACAAACACAAATGGGTTGAATCAAGTGTGCTGAAGGTCAACTATGTTCATGTGGATAAGGTCCATGCTGATCCCTTCTCTAGCCTTGCAGATAAGGCTTATTAGGCTTATGGGTCAATAGTTGTAGTTCTGCATGTTATCAGATTGATGTGCATTGCATATGATACAAAACTTAATATTACTATTTGTAGTGTAGGTGATATATGTGTGGAAAAAGTACTGGGACACCAGGGTTGCAGTGCTGGGGGGACGGGACACATGGGTATATTGTAAAAATGTGACATACTGTGAGAAAGGGCCTTCATTTTTTAAATTTTTCCACATGTAATGTCATGTTATTTTACAAAAGAAATGGACAATAAACAGCAATACCACTTAATATGAAGTTTTCCATTGTGCAACAATTAGCAAAGTGTATACATATGCAAGATACACTTATCTGTGTACTGCTTAGCAATATGGAAAGGTTAGTCATGTTGCTAACGTCTGACAGTTGCTATTGAGTCTATGGTAACACACCTTCTACTTAACTGACTCTGTGTCAGCACGTGTTAATGTATTGATATTTTCCTTTTTGGACCAGGTGGTACTGGGTTTAAATCCTTTTCTCTCTCTCTCTATCTTTTTTTTTTTTTTTTGCTTCTCCTGTGTTTGTGCACTGCGCCACTCAATGCAAACATGGGAAATGGAGGAAAATGAATATCAGGTTTGGATGTGTTTTTGTGCTGTGCGAAAAGCACAGCAGTGTGCATATGGGAGCCCAGGAGCTGACAGAACCCAGACAGCCCAAAATATTAAACAGATGCATTCAATTAATACTACTGGGCATAGTGCAAATCTACTAAGTGACTTTGCATGACAGTTAACAGCAAGACCTTAAAAAAGAATAGTAAAATAGGCAATACCATGTAACTACTCCTGTGTCAGCAGGTGTAAGTGTAGGGCTGGAGTACAGAAGACCCTGCATTCTAGTACAGATTGTGCAACCTTTGTTTTACTCTTGTGACATTGCAGTTTGTAGCAATGAACTGCGACAAGTGTTTTCTTAACTATTTATGCTCCTGGGTTCAAATACAGCATATTCCATACAATTTTACTGCTGTTCCACTTCCCAGGATAGTCACTCTCACTTATAATATTTGACATAGTGTGCCTGATATTACTTATATGTATGAGGGCTGATACACTAATATTGTGTCATTTATTTCTTTTTTATCTATGTATTATTACATTTATTAAATGTATGGCTGTGGGTATATTGTGTACTATGTTCATATAAGTATATTTTTGATCTCTGGACTGGCATGGGCTTCACATTTGACTAACACACTTAGACAAGTGCCTCTACATCAAATAATTTTGCAATTGCATTGCTTGCCACTGTTGCTCACTGCTTACCATCGTGCACCCACAGCACAGTGTTTGTGTGATGGTGTGCAGTGAACAACATTTTCCAACATAATGCTCTTTCCCAGTAAACATGATAACTGGAATTGGCAGGAAAACATCAGTCTCCATTGTCCTTTATCTGTAAATGACATGGCAGGCATTCATGGAGAGGGTTTGAGATTTAATGCTCAGAGCTGGGGTGTCCAGGAGTCCAAGATTTTTGCTGGACCTGTTGTGAAACAACATAGTGCCAGGTTGCTGCCAGGTGACTATTCTGGGTCTCAGTATAAGTCAGAGGCTTGGGATAGTTTGGCCCAGGCTGTGACCAGTGTCATCAGTATCCCCTGCACTAGTGAACAATGTATGCACCACTGTTGTGACCTATGTCAGAGGAAGAAGGGTACCCTTGATGCTTGGATCAAGGAATTTAGGATGGAGGACATTATACACATCTGTAAATATCAACTACAGAGAGTACATATACGGCTTAAAAGCTGAATATAGGCAAGGCTGGTATTCATAATTGTATTCTGTTCTGTTTTTTCCACAGCTGCCATGGAGAAAGAGTGCAATGTTAGGAACCATGCCATTAAATTGATGAGGAAGCAGGAGTCGTGTGGTATGTATGCAGCAGAAGAGTAGTGTTATTGTGGCATTGAAATTTAAAGATAACATTTTTTGGTATTTTGTATAGTTGCATCAAATTGAGCATGCATATCTCAACTGTAAAAGCAAGTATGCATGCATTAGTCTGTAGCACAAACAAAGATAACTTATGTGGTATTTTATACAGTTGTATCAAATTGAGCATACATATTTCAATTGTAACAGCAAGTATACATTCATTAGTCCATAGCACAAACAAAGAGTACAACATTAGATTTTACTGAGAGGTGATGGGTTCAAATACCACACTTCCCGACTATACAATCAATGCTAATTCTTCAATTATGTGTAACTTAAAGGTTTAAAGTAAAAGCTCTATATCAGTGACACATACGCCCTGCTGTAAACTGTAATCTGGATAATTGGAACACGTATATGTGCAATATATGCACATGTAAAGGAGTACTTACTACAGTCTGTAATATAGTATGCATCTGTTAGGAGATGCTAGTCTTAACTTATTTGTTAGGGGGAGGTAGTCTTAACAGTAAAGGTTAAGATAACAGGCAAATAACTGTATTAATGCATTGCATGTTACATATGAAGGTACTAATCTTATCTCTTTATTTCTTTCACCCCCCAAGCCTTATCTCTCTCTCTCTCTCTTTTTTTTATTTCATTATGTGTAGTCAAAATGTGCCCATGTCATCCATGTGTACCACATCATGAAATGCTCCACAATATAGTGGGGTGGGCCTGTCCCAAAGGATCCACCTGACCACAGTCCACTGGCCCTGGCACTGTTGCAAAGCATGTCTGGGAGCTGACCTGGCATCACCACCTTTGCTGCCCCTGTCCTACCTGCCCCCTCATATAATTCTGCCCCAGAGGATAGACAAGTGGTTCCCTCCTGGAACAGTGGCATGGGTGCTGAGTTTAGCACACACTCTGAACCACCAGGGATAGTGTGTAGGGTTGTGTGCTGTACTGTTGATGCAGCCTATGCTGGATGAAGGGGCTGCTCTGCCTCATTTTACATAGGAGCAGTAGGAGGAGAGACATCAAACACTCCAGCCAGTGGTGGAGTGAGTGACAGTAATGACAGGCTGTGGGTGAGGTCTCAATTATTACTGTGAACCAGCTTGATGTCCATAAGTCCTGGCTGTCCCCACCCTCACCCCATCAATGATATCCACTGACCCCTTGTGTCCATCACTATCTCTGGGTCTTGTCTGTTTGCAATTGCTTCCACACCTACCCAACTTACTAGACCCAGACATACCTACATCCCTTCCCCAACATTCCTCCCCCAAATAAAATGAGCACCTGTCCCACAAAAAATTGTCCCATATATAGCTCTCCATTTCACACACATATCTTCTTGACACACTTGCTTCAGTCCAGTTGCTATACAATATGATTTTGTTTTGGTCACCCCTCTCTCTGGAGGTGACAGTCCAAATTCAGCTAATATTCTGCACACATCCATTTTACTATTGAAGAAATTGATAAATATGACTATTTCCTACCTGCCTCCTGCACATTTATGTATGTCTTTCCATTTGTTCTTCCCAGTTTCCTCCCCATTTCACCACTGTTCTATCTTTCCCATTTCTTTTCTTTAATGCATTATTGTTCAGTGGGGTGCATCAAACACCAATGCACAGCAACGGTATTACAAAAGTACTTAAAAGTGTTAGATTCAGTTGTATTAGAACCAAGTACCATCTGGCTCCAAAAAGAAATGCATTACTGCAATAACTGCAGTAATACATGTCACCAATTTAATCAGGTAAGTAGCAGGTGTATTACAAAGAATCAATACTAATTGTTAGACTTTAGCATCCTCATTTCACCACTGTCTTATCTTCCCCATTTCTTTTTTCTTTAATGCATTATTTCACAATGGTATGCATTGTGCACCAACATGCACCAACAGTAAAGCAAAAGTAGTTAAAGGTATTAGATACAGTTGTATTCCAACCCAGTACCATCAGGCCCCAAAATGAAATGCATCACTGCATTAACACCTGCTGCCACAGAGTCACTTAAGTAGCAGGTGTATTCCACAGACTCAGTATTTACTGTCAGTCTTCAGCAATGCTGCTCACATTTGCGCAGTGCTTACAAAGTGCAAACAGGTGTATTTTGCATATGTATGCGCTTTGCTAACCATTGGGAAAACCCACTTCTCCTCACATTATGGAATACTATGCTGTGTTTCAGTTTACTGTCTGCTTTCTTTGTATGACAAGAAAGTACATGTAGAAACAATACAAACTGAGGTTCATAGGTTCATAGGTAGGTACTAGGCTATCGGCCCAAGTGCCTACATAAGCCTAGCCAGCAAGGTTCCATAGCTTATGCCACCCAAGAAAGTTATTTTCCTGTGCCACTATCCAGCAGAGACACAGAAGTGATCCCCAGGGTGTATTTCCCCAGGGTGTATTTCCTACTTCCCATTCACTCATCAAGATTTTTCTTGAAGAGTGCTAATGGAGAACTTTGCTTGACATAGATGGGTAGCTTGTTCCAGAGTATAGGAAGTCTCTGGGACAGGAATCTATCCCACCAGTGTGTCCTGTTTATTGTGGCAACAAGGTTTAGGTCCCTAGAGCGTGTAGCTCGGAGGGATCGGGATTTCTTTAGGTGTAGCGTGTCCAACAGATCCGGGTTTAACATAGCTTTATATGTTAGGCAGAGATCACCTTGGAGTAGGCGATATGCTACGGAGTAAAGCTGGAGTTTTTTGAGGTGGTCAGTGTAGAGCATTTGTTTGAGGCCAGTAATCCTCTTTGTGAGATACTTCTGTGGCCTTTCCAACTGCTGCGGATGTCTTGTGAGGTAGATTCCAAAAGGGGCGTTGTACTATATAATGAGTCTAATGAGTGACGAATAGAGGGGAACAATTACCTCTTTTCTCCTGGATGAGAACCCATTAATGATGAGGTGTGCCACATAGAAGGACTTCCTGACTACTGTGGAGATGTGACTATCAAAGGAGAGACTACTGTCCACCTGGGTCCCAAGGTCTCTTATCATGCATTCAGTGTTAAGTAGATTGCCTATGTGGTAGTTCATGGGTACAGAGTTTTTCCCAAAGGGGATGACACTGCACTTTTTGGCATTGAGCTTGAGGCCATGGCTCTGACACCAGGCATCTGTATCAGTGAGGCCCTTCTGTAGGATGTCCACACCATTTGGGGACTTGACTATGGCTCCTAGTTTTCAGTCATCTGCAAACTTCATTAGCCAGAGGCCTTCTGTGTTAGCCTGTACTTCAGAGAAGTAGATACCAAACAGGAGAGGTCCCAGGATGGAACCCTGTGGTACTCCACTTGTCACTGCTTTGAGGTCAGATTTGGAGTCTGCAACTTTTACAGCGTGGGTTCTGTCAGTGAGCCAGTTGGCAACCCATCTTGTGACGTAGGGATTTATACCTAGTTTAGTGAGTTTAGTTATAATTCCAGAATGGGGGATGGTGTTGAAAGCCTTTCTGTTTTTGGGTTTTACTG
>NC_056751.1:515884680-515914769 GCF_019279795.1 Protopterus annectens | reverse complement strand
AAGTTCCAATATTCAAAGGCAGATAAGGCCATAAATAAGTCATATAGCAAGTAAATACATTTGAGATTTGTTTTCATTATATGAAAGAGAAAAAGACAAACAATTTCAAAAGGAGCATATCATTATTAACACTATAAATTTTATATAACTGTCACAAGATTGAAGGTCAGTGGTTGAATAGAAGATGAAATAAACACAACCTATACACAATTATTTACATATAGTGCTACATTTGTTTATTACTGTGATAACTCTTAGTAGTAACAGTTAAAGAGTACAATGATTTGGATTCTCTGGAGGGAAGGACTTCCAATGATGCTAGTACAAGAGAACAGAAACTAATCAATTCTATATTATTTTAGGATACAGTCTAGGGTAGAATTCCAAAAGTTGAGTTACGTCAAGCATTTGTTGTCATTGTCTGTAGTTAGTTTATGGGATAAAATATATTTGGATGCCATATTGACAAAACCTTTCCATTCTGATTTAGATCGATCCATACAGTTCTGGGTAATAGAAAGTGTAATTAACATAAAGAGAGTAATCATGATCTTTAGATCTCTAGTGGGTCTGCCGGCTTGGCTTACATGTAGTATAGCAAATTCCCAAGAAAGAGTGGATTTCCCATATCCCATTTTCGCAAGTCTGATCCTTAGTGAGTTCCATAAATGTTTTGCAAACTTACAGTACCATAGAATGTGTAAGAAGTCGTCTATCTGTGAGGGACAGAAGGGACAAAAAGGGGAGGTATTTAGAAATAAATTGTTTAGATGCTCAGGGGTATAGTAAGCATTGTTATTTATCATTAACTGAGCATATACTAGCTTCCTGAAGGGGGAGAATTTCTTTGTATTATTTATCACATGGGAGATGTTGACATCAGTCAATTCAGGATTCTTGTCTCTCCAATATTGTGCAAATGTAAGAGAAGATTGGTATTTAATATTAGAGATTAAATTATATGAAATCGATAACATCTTTTTTTTAATTTTTAGACATTTTAGGAGGGACAGAGCGAGATTCATTTCTTCCTGTACTCCATTCGGGAAGTTTCCAAAAGTAGAGATTAGTTCTTTAATTTGTCTCAGAATTACTGTATATTTGTTACTTAGGTTAAATTTTTTTATATCATTTAGAGAGTCATTCTTAACTTTATAAAAATCCCACATAGTGAAGTTTTTGATTTGGGTGAATTGGTCAAGATTTATCATTTTATTGTCTAGTTTTAGGTTTGGGTTTAGATGGATGGACTGCAGTAGGATGAGTGTGTTTGTTAAGTGCAGTGAGGAAAAAAAATTGAAATGAGTTGACTTTATATTTGATTAAATTATGTAATTTAATGTCTTTTAATACAGATTTATCTATGAAAGGCAATGATTTGGGATTTATATTGAATAGTTTCACATGTGCGTGCCATATATCAAGCCATTGGGGAGAATGAGTTTAGGTAGTTGGATTATGGTCAGCAATTAAAATGATTCAGTTAGCACATATTATGTCATAATATAATTTGAAATCTGGTAATCCCAATCCTCCATTGTTCTTTGAAAGCATTACTTTTGATATGGAGATTCTTGGGGACTTAGAAAACCAGATGAATTTAGTTAGGGTTCTGTTTATGTTTTTAAATAAGTTTAAGGGAATGATAACATTTGTTGCATTGAATTGGTATAATATTCTGGGAAGGATGTTCATTTTTATAACTGCTATTTTAGATAGGAAGGGGAGTTTCATGTTTTTCCATCTGTCAATGTTATTTTCAATATTTGCCCATGTTTTCAGAAGATTGCTATGAAAGGGGTTTTATGATTATGATCAAAAGTTATCCCTAGATATTGAAACATATATTTTAGCTTAATTTGAGTAATGGGGAATAGGGGTTCATTATGACTATTTGAGTTAATTGGAAAATGACAGATTTAGAGGGGTTGATTTCATAGTTGGAAGCTTTCGAGAAGGTATCTGTAGTATTTAAAATTTTAATAAGATCAGTATTAGGTAGTTGAAAATATATAATGACGTAATCTGGAAAGGCTGAACATGTAAGGTTTTTACTCAGTATATTGGGTATGTGATGATAGTTTTTTTTTTGTGCTAAATATATGAATAAAGGTCCGATGTATATGTTAAAAAGATATGGTGAGAGGGGACAGCCTTGCCTTGTACCATTATTTAATTTTATTTTAAAAGAATACAGTTTATTGATAGCTAGAGTAGAAACTAAAGAATTGTAAAGAATTTTGATTATATTTATGAAGGTATTTGGAAAGTTAAATTGTTGTAGGGTCAAGAAAAAGAAATCATGATTTACCCTATCAAAAGCTTTAGTGGCATCAAGTGCCATAAGATATCTAGGAAGTTTGTGTGTTGCAGAAAGTTGCATTGCTGCATCTAGGGTAAGTGTGTTATCCCAAGTTTATCTCTCTGTCATGAAACCTGCTTGTTCTGGGGATATAATTGAGTGTAGAACTTTTTAGTCTATTTGCTAGTGTTGTGGAAAGAATTTTGATGTCTACATTAATAAGCAAAATTGGCAGTGGCAGCTGGTGACTTCAAATCAAAGGGGGGCTGCAGGATACAGCTGAATGGGTGGGGCAAGGGGAAGGGGTGTGACCAACTAGAAAGGGGAGGAGCTATGCTCAAAACCACAAAAACTAACTTTAATTAAATACGCTGCCCTGGGTGCCAAACCATCATTATGAGAGTCCAATCAAGACAAAAATAAGTGTAGAAGAATAAATATATTCAATGCATTGGCTGCATGACAGCTTACTTAATATCTAGATGGAAACAAAAGGTTGTGAGGCATGAAAAAATAAATTACTTTTTAAATACATTACTGGAATGCCAGTCAAAATCAAGTATAAGAAAAACAAGAAGCACTCAACTCAAACCACTTCTCCTTGCACTGCAGTTCTAATTATAATTTATATTCAGCTTTATTAAAGTATCAAGTAACATGCTGAAAGTAGAAATCTCTGTGATGCCCCCACTTGTAAAAATGTTTCTTATCCAAAAAAGACCTGCTGCCTGACAACTATCTACTTGTTTCATTGGGAAAACATGATCAAAGTAAAAACTGAAAAGCAAACAAGAAACAAGCTCAAGATACACTGCTTAAAGGATTACTGTACAGGTTATGGACCACACATGATTGGCATTCTGTTTAGTTTACGGGTAAAGTCTGTAGAGATGACTGGAAGTCTCCAACAAGTGTAATGAGCTTTTTAAAATAATGGAATCCTGTCCTTTAATACCCAAGGCTTGTACATTATCTAGTCAAGTATTCTCTGCATGGCAACAACAGAAAGGCTTTCAATGTTGGCAATTCTTTAACAGTATGCTTATTAAAGCTTACTTGCATCTTACGATCTCAGACAAGCTTACCTTATGGTCATTAAAGCATTGCTACTTAAACACAGAGCAACAGGCACTTTCTGAGTAATAAGCATAAATCTGAGTAATAAGCATAAATCAACAGTACAAAAATATGACAGAAACCAGACCGTTCTGCAAAATCAAGGACAGATGAAAAGCCACTGTAGTACTTGAGTCTACCTTGAATGGGGGAACACACTGCACATTTACACTGCATAACTTCTCCTTGTCTTGCTTGGACACATTCAGAGTCACTACATGGGGGAGTGGGGTGCAACAAGTATGTCACAATTTGCCTCAAGCCCAAACACCCTAGCCCAAAAGTTCCTGGAATTCATAAACTCAAATGCCATGGAACAACTAGTCACCATCCCCACAACAGGAGATAACATACTTGATCTCATCATCACGAACATGGGAGCACAATGTTCAACACCGGAAGTATACCCCTCACTGGTGAGATCAGATCACAAACTAATCTCGCTGGAGGTCCTCATCCCACCCCGACCTGAAATAAAAAAGTCCACAGTAAAGAACTACTCAAAAGCCGACTTCACACTTCTAAAGACTAGTGTGGTCTCCTTTAAGTCCCCAGGCGGCAGAAAACAATACTCAAGACGCTGAATCACTTACAAATGCCTTCTACCAGCACCTGCAGGACTGCATGGATAAGGCAATCCCAAGCAAAACAAAGACTCTTTGTACCAAAGGCAAGCGTCCAGTCTGGTGGACCCCAGCCATAAACAAACTCTACAACAAAAGGAGGAAGCTACTACAAGATAGAGCAAAATCCTTAAAAGGTAAGACACCCTTGATCACTATAAGTAAAAACTAAGAGCTCTCATAAAATCATCAAAGCAAATTTCGAGAGAAAAATAGCTAAAGACTCAAAAGACAATCATAAGGCCTTCTTTAGCTATGTTAGAAACCTAGGAGGAAACTCCCAGATATGCTCAGAACTAGTTCAAAATGATGTGAAGATTACTGATCCTACAGACATTGCCAACATACTGGCTGACAGGTTCAGTGCAAACTCCCAAAAGGAGAGATATCTATACCAAACGAGTGCAGCCCCAAACATCTCCAGCGCCCAAGTGAGAACTGCTCTCTCCAAAGCAAAAACACAGCATCCATGGGACCTGATGGTGTCCCGGCTGTGTGCTCCATGAACTCAATGAGAATTAAACCCACAGCTAGGACAGCTGTTTAATCAAAGTCTTACCTCTGGATCGTGCAGGGGTGGCGCACTGCAACTGTGGTCCCACTTCACAAAGGCGGTGCCTCCACAGACCCTGGAAATTACCGGCCCATTAGCTTGACAAGCCTTATCTGCAAAGCCATGGAGAGGATCATAATGGACCTCATAAATAAAGACATAGGGAATATGCAGACTTTGGATCCAACCCAGTTTGGCTTTGTCAAAGGCAGATCATGCCTTTTAAACTTGGTTGACTTTTTCGAAACCGTCACCAAAGCCATTGATGAGGGAAAGGCAGTCCATACAGCCTACCTCGATCTGGCTAAGGCCTTTGATACAATACCCCACTCGGGTATCATTGAAAAACTCATCAGCTTCAATGTTAATCCATACATCACAAGATGGGTTGCAAACTGGCTGAGTGACAGAACCCACAGGGTCAGAGTTGCTGGCGCCATGTCAGACTCAAAGCCTGTCACAAGTGGTGTCCCACAGGGCTCAGTCCTGGGCCCACTCTTGTTTGGCATCTACTTTTCCGAAGTACAAGCCAAAACAGGAGGGTTATGGCTGACAAAGTTTGCAGATGACTGCAAACTGGGCGCCATAGTAGAAAACACATCTGACACAGATATCCTTCCGAAGGGTCTCACAGAAACGGATAACTGGTGCCAGAGCCACGGCCTAAAGTTAAATGCCAAAAAATGCATAGTCATACCCTTCAGGAAAAACAAGGTTACTATTAGCTACCAAATAGGTGGCAATCCACTGAGCACAGAAGAAGTTATCAGGGACCTGGGGACCCAGGTTGATAGTAGTCTGTCATTCAACACCCATGTAGCTAAAGTAGTTAGGAAGACCTTCTACATTGCCCATCTTATCATGAAGGGATTCTCATCTAGATCAAGGGAGGTCATAGTCTCCCTTTACTCATCACTCATCAGACCAATGATTGAGTACAATGCCCCATTCGGAATGTATCTGACCTGACACTTGCAGCAGCTGGAGAGGCCACAAAAGTTCCTCACCAAAAGGATAAAGGGTCTCAAAAATCTGTCCTATGCTGCCCTACTGAAAGAACTCCAGCTCTATTCAGTCGCTTACCGCTTGCTCAGAGGTGACCTTTGCCTAACATACAAGGCCATGTCAAACCCAGATTTGATGAATATGCTTCACCTCAAAAATCTAGATCCATCAGAGCCACAAGGGCGGGAGACTTAAACCTCGACACGGCTATTAATAGGACGTGCTGGAGGGATAGATTCATCACCCAAAGACTCCCTATGCTGTGGAACAAAATACCGGTACATGTGAGGCAGAGCACCTTGCTGGCCTTGTTCAAGAGAAATCTTGACCAATGGATGGGAGATCGCAGATATACCCCAGGGATTACCTCAGTGTCACTGCTCGACAGAGGCACAGCAAAATAATGGGTATAGTTCCCCATACTAAAGGGGTGGCGTAAGCCACAAAACGATGGGCTAGGCTTGTAAATGCCCTCGGGCAGATAGCCTAGTATGAACCTATGAACCTATGAACCTAAATGTCGCTAGCTGACTGTGATGGCCCTGACACATTTGTCATACCTCTCAACCTCAGAGCAAGAAATCTGGACAAAGCCATACACAGAAGTAGGACAAAGGCCCAAAAATAAGGACAATTTTTAAATATTGCTCTAATAAACTTAGAAAGATAATAGAATAGGTCTTGCATTAGTATGAATTTTCTGAAGGGTATAAAATCTGAAACTCAAATGTCTGTCATTATTTTCTAACTACAGTCTTTAGTGATTTGTCACTAATTTGCCAAAAAACACCATTTTATGAAAAATGGACCAAAAATGTGATGCAAAAATATAAAATAGCCACACAATGCAGCTGAGAACCTGTCAAAGAAGGGACACTTTAATATTAGTACTGCTAACTTGAGCAGCTGACAAAATAAAAGAATCTACATGCATTTCAAGTAATCTATAACTTTGATTATTACAGTTATTTTTTAATTGTAAACCCTCCATGTTTTCTTCCAAAATTGCTATTTTGCAGAGGGATTATTAGGGGGAAGAGCAACATTTTAAGCCAAAATTGGGGACAGTTGAGAGGTTGGCTATGCCTAATTCTATAAAGCAATTTATTTGCATGTACCTCTCAACCTGTTAATGCAGTAAATCTGAAAAAGGCCAAATATATTGGGGGAACACATAAACAGTACTAAAAATTGCTCTTGTATAAATTGAGACTGTTGATAGAGTAACAGTTTTTACTTTAGCATGCATTTTTCTGAAAGTTATGAAGTCTGAAACTCAGTGTATCATTATTTAGTGACTTAATTCCTAAATGATTCGCCAGAAAACTTCAAATATTATGAAGAACAAACCAAAAATAAGAAGCAAAAATCTATTCATTCTTTGAAAATCTGGACAGTTGGGAGGTATAGTTCAGCTGGGCCTGTCTGAGTTTTCTGCCCTTACCCCTTGAAAAAAATCATGGTTGAATGGAGCCTCTGCAGCCATTCTAGTGAACCATTACTTGGCTATTTCACACCATTTACCATGAACATTAATGTGCATATTGCTTTACTTCTATGATGAGTTGGACTTCATTTGAAAGTTTTATTTTGTATTTTACAGCACAAACACTAAGTCATCTCCTAAACAAAGCAATGTAGTCTCACAATGAAAACTTAGCATTAAAACTTCTCTGCCCTTGAAACTCACATTCATTGAAACAGCATTGAAACCCACATTCAAAGAAAATACATTTTGCCAGTGGCAGATAAAGATTAATTTTGGGCTGTTTTCAAATCGTAGGCCCCTTGCATATGAAACATACATGTGCTCTTTGATATACCTTCCTCATTGTACTAAATTATATTCCTTCTACAATACAGTATAGTTGTTAGAGGGCATTTTAAATTTGTTTTGAACATTTTTCCAGTAAGCAATGAAACAAAACGCATGCACACATAATGGCAAAACTGCCCAGTTCAGAACATTTATCATAAAAGTCTACTCAGACTTCCACAGTCCACCATTATTAGTAAATATGCACAATTCTACAGTCAACCATTATCAGTAAATATTCACAATTCCACAGTCCACCATTATCAGTAAATATGCAAAATTCTACAGTCCATTATCAGTAAATATGCACAATCTCTGAAGAAGTAAAAGTCATCTAAATAATTCCACATTAAAGACATCTGTAACTAATGAAGAGGTTGCTGCTAGCAAACACCTTTATATTTCATGGTTTCATCGAAAAATAAAGTGTCTGTTACCCCTCAGGAATAAATTGCCTATATTACATTAAAACAATAAGCTAGTCATATTGCAGGAGGAAATGGATAGCAAACTGATAACAGACTCATAGTTAGTATCTTCACCAAGGAGAACATTCTCAGTACGTCAGCATCCACCCCTTGTGGGAGTAGAACACACAGCCTTCTGCATCAAAAGCAAGTACACAACCTGTTGTGCTATTAACAAGGCAAACTAACTTCACTTAAGCAACACTAAACTTCTGTTCCCCTGCAGCTCTCAGCTCCTTGTAAAATCTACTCAGTTCTCAACTGCATCTCAACTTCGCAGCACAAGAAAACTGGAAAAAGCCAAAATGTATTGGGCGGGGGGGTCAAAAGCCCAAAAAACAGGGACACATTAAACATTGCTTGTATAATCTTGGAAAGTTGCTAGAATAGAATGCTGTGTTACCACCATACATTTTACTGCCAAGGTCCCTGTGCAAAACAGTCAGAGCAACATACCACTACGCCAAATCAGCTGCTTTGTAAAAGAGAAGAAGACTGAAACTTAAATGGCTATCATTTAGTGAATTCAGTTCTCACCACAGCTGTCAACCTCTTAGTACAAAACACCTGGACAAACCCAGTAATGAGGGAATACAGCCCTCAAACATATTCATTGAATTAAGTTCTTGCCATAGCTGTAAACCTTAGCACAAAAAACCTGGACAGAGCCAAAAATGGGGGAATACAGTCCCAAAAATAGGGATAAATTTCAAATATTCATCTTATAAACTTAGAAAATTGCTAAAATAAAAGGTTGTGTTATGGTTGTGTTACTATGTATTTTCTGAAGAACATGAAGTCTGAAATTCAAATGCCTGTCAATTTTATTGCTGACAGAACAAAAACAATTTTCAGCAAAGACCCAGGGAGAAATACTGCAGACACATCTTTGTAAAATGACAGGGCACCAGAGCAAATCCACACAAACACAGGGAGGAGATGCAGACTCCACACAGAAGGCACCCCAGCCAAGAATCAAACCAGAAAACCTATAGCTGTGAGGCAACAATACTACCACTGCCCCATCAAATATACAAGGAATTAAACCTTCAGAAACCTGAAGTCTGAAATTCAAATGCCTGTCAATTTTATTTAACATTTGTTAATCAGGACAGTCTGACTTGGAACAAAAAAAATGTTCAGCAGAGGCCCAGGAAGAAATAATGCAGACATGTCTTTGTAACATGGGAGGACACAAAAGCAAACCCACACAACCACAGGGAGAAGATACAGACCCCACAAAGAAGGCAACCCAGCCAAGAATCAAACCTGAGAACTTGCAGCTGTGAGGCAACAATGCTACCACTGCATTATCAAATATCAAGCACTGCAGCATTTACAAACCACAGATATTATGAGGAACAGATCAGATCAAATATGAGGCAAAAATCTGCAATCTTTTTTTTACAAATGGTGGTGGGTAGGGAATTCAGGTCTTTAGCACCTGCATACAAGGTACAGGATTCAAGCCTGAGGTATTCCCTACCACACACACACACCTGTAGTAGCAAAGCACAAAAACTAAATATGCTGCCCTGGGTGCCAAACTGTCATTATGAGAGTCCAATCAAGACAAAATGAAGTGTAGAAGAATAAAAATATTTCAATGCATTGGCTACATGACAGCATAATATCTAGATGGAAACAAAAAAAGGTTGTGAGGCATGAAAAATAAATTACTTTTTTTTAAATACATTAATGGAATGCCAGTCAAAATCAAGTATAAGAAAAACAAGCAGGACTCAACTCAAACCACTTCTTGCACTGCAGTTCTAATTATAATTTATATTCAGCTTTATTAAAGTAACAAGTAACATGCTGAAAGTAGAAATCTCTGATGCCCCCACTTGTAAAAATGTTCCTTATCCAAGAAAAGACCTGCTGCCTGACATCTACTTGTTTCATGGGGAAAACATGATCAAAGTAAAAAATGAAAAGCAAACAAAAAATAAGCTCAAGATACATTGCTTAAAAGGATTACTGTACAGGTTATGGACCACGCGATTGGCATTTGGTTTACGGGTAAAGCCTGCAGAGATGACTGGAAGTCTCCAAGTGTAATGAGACTCTTAAAATAATGTAATTCTGTCCTTTATTACAAATACTGGCATATGCTTTTCAATACCCAAGGCTTATACATTATCTAGTTAAGTATTCTCTACATGGCAACAGAAAGGCTTTCAATGTTGGCAGTTCTTTAACAGTATGCTTATTAAAGCTTACTTGCATCTTGCAGTCTCAGCCAAGCTTACCTGATGGCCATTAAAGTATTGCTACTTAAACACAGAGCAACAGGCACTTTGAGTAATAAGCATAAATCAACAGTACAAAAAATATGACAGAAACCAGACCATTCTGTAAAAATCAAGGAGAGATGAAAAGCCACTCTAGTACTTGTGTCTATCTTGGATGGGTGGGATTCTCTGCACATTTACATGAGCTACAATATTTACTTTAATTCTGCACCTTTCACTCTGTTCTTCTTCTCTAACTTCTTTTCTTTCTTCATGTTTCTTCTTCTGTTCTTCTTCCTTCAGGCTAGGCTAGCACAGGCTGCACAGCACAGCTGACAAAATCCGCCCAAATAAAAAAAAAATTAAAATCCAATGCCAATTGCCAAATAATAAAATCGGACACCACAAGTCAAGCCCACAAATCAACTGACTGATTCTCGCTCTTTTCCCAGCATATAAAGCCCAGGAAGAGAGCAACAACCAATCAGCAGCCTTTAGCCCAGCAAGCACGTCATGATGTGCCTACAGACGTCGCAGTCCGAGCCCCTTCCAATTCTATGCAGTTTGGAACCGCATAGACTTCTGGGCATCACAATGATGCCTTCATTACACCACCGGGCTGCAATCAAAACAAAAAAAAATCTGTTTAAAACCGCCGCAGCCCAAGGTGGTTAAGTGCGCATGCGTGTACTTCCGAGTCGCAGACTTGAATTGTTACATTAAATAGCTGCAAAGGTTTTTTTTTTTTTTTTTACATTTCTTCTTCCTTTTAGCTGAGGGGGCTGCAGTCCGGCAGTCTGATGCCACGAGCCGCCCCTGAAAATTGGTATATAGTTTGTTGGGTTAGATTTGTCAGTATTAGGTTTATGAATACATATATTTTTGGAGTTATTAAGATATAAGTCTGTAAATCCAAATTTACAAATATATTTGAAGATTTTAAGAAGGATAGAAAACAGTTTTGAAGCGTATTTTTTTATAAATGTTAGAAGTAAAGCCATTAGGGCCTAGGGCTTTATTGGCTTTTAGGCTTTTGATTATCTCTGTAATTTCTTCTGTGCTTAAAGGTGCCTCTAGGAGTTCAACATAATACTTTTCAATTTTTGGAAAGGTAATATTATTAAAGAAGGAGTTGTAAGTCTCTGGGAGGATTTTATCTTGAGGTCAGTACAGTTTTTTGTATATTTTCTCAAAAAATAGCAGAATATCTTGGTTATTGGTAAGGGTTTCATTGTTGTATTTGGTTCATGTAATCCTAGGGGGGTCCTGATGGATGTTTATAAGGCTAGCTAATAATTTGGAGGGTTGTTGCATCCATTCAGAGTAGTTAGCAAGGATTGTCATCTCACAAAATGAATGGTTTTGTACATGCAATGAGTATAACTCTTTTTGATGATTAATAAGTTGAGTTTCTAACCAAGACTGAAATTTTTTGAAGTGATTTTTCATTTTCCTGGATTTTCTGTTTTAGTTTCGGTTCTTTTTCTCTTGTACATTTTTTAAAGTAGGAAACTTTTTGAATCAATAGACCCCTAATTTTGGTCTAAGTGGCCACCCATAAGATGTCCAGTGAAATGTCTGAGGTTTAAATATTGGAGACCAGTTCATCTAATGTGTCAATGATTTCTTTTATTACTTCTTCTTTGTCCAGAAGATTTGAGTTTAGTGACCATGACTGGAAAGTGCTATGTTTTGGAGGGTTTGTTAAAGGGATCAGTTTCAGGGTTATTTTGGAATGGTCTGAGTAGAATCTCGGACTGGCTGAGTATAGGGTTTTTGCATTTAGAAGACATTCTGAGATCCAAAAGAAATCATTCCTGGACCAAGATTTGTAACACGGGGTAAAATGTGAATTTGTCCCCTTGATTAAGGTGGTTGTTAGAGAGAGACTGTCGAGTAGGGTGAAGTCCAACATTAGATCCTCTAGAGCAATTAGAGCTTGCTTATTGTGCACTTTGTTCTTGTTGGACCTGTCATTTAAAGGATCAATAACCATATTCCAGTCTCCCCTCAATACATGGTCATGATTAGGAAATTTTAACAGTATTTTGTAGATTTGAATTATGAAATCCTGTTGGTTTGCACAAGGACCATAGATATTTAAAAAAGTGTAAGCCTGCAGGATATAGAATTGAGACAACTAAAATGACACCATCTGCCAATGTTGTCTGCACCATATTTAGGAATCCCCTTTTGGAATGTTTTTTTTTAACCAGTATAGCTACTCCTTTTGATTTTGGTTTGCTACCAGAAGCAATGATTCAGGTTAGCCAAGGTCTATTTCTATCCTTGTTCCAGTCCTCATTAATCAGGTGTGTTTCTTGGAGACATATGATATTTGCATGTGATTGGTAGATTAGGTGTAAGAGTAATTTCTTTTTTTAATATCCTGTAAGCCCTTCACATTCCTTGAAACTATCTCCCACAACATCTAAGCACAAAAATGGTGTATAGTATTACCATAATAGTTTTTGGAAGTTCTTTCCTCTACGTGTGACAGGAAAAAATTGAACAGGCACAGTATAGTTAGTTTTTTTATAGCAATAAAATCTCTCAGAACTACTACTGTGCCTAACCACGTAACTACCAAATCTAACAGAAGTGTTAACAAGATAGGTACTGAATCAAATAAGTAGCAAACATTTACACTGGAGGTCCATATAGAGTAACTAACAATTTCATTGTGAACCAAAGCAACATTATGTACATACTATATACAACTATCACTGAGCACAAGATGTGCAAGCTCCAATCAGTCAAAACACTGTCTTACTATGCTCCATTATTGGGCTAATATAAGAAGAAACTTCGTAAAATACTGTGGTTATATGTATATATGTTTAGGATAAGAATATTCATTTTGCATTTATGCTTAGGTCATTACTAGGGCAATTACTTTAGCTAATCTAGGTGTAATGGAGTAGAAAATTAATCTAAAACAAGTTAACATATAATTCTCCTTATTAATTGAAGATTAACTTGATTCTGGCCACTAACGTAATGTCGGACCTTTGGGTAATATTAGTTATATTAAATCAGGGTTTTTAACATATATAGTAAGAACTGGTATGATTTGTTCAGTTAGATTATACAATTAGTTATAATTATTACAGTTTAGTCTGGCCTGGTTATATGGTAGTTATTACCATTCATTATGTTTACAAGTGTGTTAGACTAGTTAGGTCAGTTGGGAGAGGCACATAATTATTTGGTTGCCAACACTGTACTACCGCAATACTGCAAGTTTTTTAGGAGTATAGCTGAATGCATTGGATTCAAAGAAGCATATCTTCTCCCTGAAAAGTGTTAATAGAGCTTCAGTTTCCAAACAATCGGCAAGTCAATGCATATTTACCATTTAATATTAGCATAAAGATAAAAAAAATTCTGTAATATACCTTCATTTTTAAGTATCAAAGCTATAATTATGCAGCTTTGGCATTGTCAACTAAGTAACTATCAGATCAATCATCCTGTACAAAACATATACTGTAGGTTCCATTTGTTACTTCCAGTTCAATTAATATATATATATATCTGCACATATACTGTTTTTCATTAACTTTTGCCTAATATGTTGGCAAACCTTGCATCTTCGGGTCTTGAAATGCGATTCTTAGCTTCATTTGGAGAAACAGAAGTCCAGATGAGTCTTCGTATTTCATTAAATTGGATTTTTTTATATTTTGTTTAGTCCTGGTTTTCACAATGTAGGAAGCGAAAACGAGCTTGCCACAGGGATTACTCAGTACCCAGTAGAGCCTTGCGAAGAGGAAATTGACAGTTCTGTCTCACCGCATAAGGGGAATCACCAGAAACAAGAAGTGTAAAGGGCTTTATTAGTGCAGAATGCATTTACTAGCATGATACAAATAGCTGTATCCATTTGTGATTTGGAATGTTAAAATGGAGCTCTTGGCCTACCTTTTATGATTCGTCTAGTGCTCAATTTGAGAAAAAAAGGAAAATAATGGTGCAGAAAGGCCATGAATCGAGCAACAAGTCGTTCAATGCCTCTTAGGCATTGCTTTTTATTACAAACAGGGAAACACAGTATTTGGGTAAGTGCTTTCATTTTTATTAGGTTATTTCCAGGATAAGTATTTTTCAAAGCTTTGGAAGTTCTCTGAAGGCTTTGATAAAGGCAGTCTTTGCTTCCGATTTGTTCTTTATTAGGTATTTCTGGCTATTGTATGAAAATGATAAAGTACTAGGATATTTCATTTGCAATTTTATTTTTTTTTGTTAGGAGAAAAGCACAGAAGGGGGCCAGTTGTTGCCTTGCTTGTTTGATAGGCATTGGCAGGTCCTGTGCAAATGAAATTTTGTGAGTGCGCCAGATTAGTATTCCTTTTTGTTTTACTGAATGAAGGATTCATTGTACATGTTGATAATTTAAGATTTTTGCGTAGACCTGACGAGGATTATTTGGGTTCTGTGATCTGCCTAGAGCTCTATGAATTCTTTCTATAACATTATCTTTGGCAGTGGGTTGATTATCCAGCAGTGAAGTAAAGATCATTTTTAAGTTGTCATGAAGCTGTGCTTGGTCATATGTTTCTGGAATTCCTCGTATAACGACATTGTTTCTTCTGCTATGAGCCTCTAAATCTGTGAGTTTTTGCTGCGTGTCTTCTATGATAGATTCATTTTTTTTCAGTTGTTTTTGGAGTTCCTCTATTTTCATCGCATTAGCTGCAGATTTGACTTCAGCATGGTCTAGGCGAGAAACAATTTGTTCCAGTGTAGATCCAAAATTTGTCACTTGTTCTGAAAAATTTTTGAACGGCAGATTGTATGGGCATTAGAGCAGATTTCAGTTCATCCATAGAGCAGGCCCCTTCAGGTTTTACCTTGGAAGTAGATTTTATTGTGTCCTGTTGTTTTGAGTTCATTGCCTTTTGAATAAGGTTTTTTTTTCAGGTGAGGCTAATTGTGATAACTTGGTTTTAGTTGTTTGCATGTCCATTTGTTCTTGTTCATTAGGCGTGATTAGGTAATAGATTAGAGCAGTTATCTACTATGTACTGTCTTTGCTGTAATTAAGACAAGGCCTCAGACTACCATATGGTTTGCTATAGCAGTATTCAGAATTCAAAATAATATGTTTGTACGATGAAAGACCAAGACATTTTTAAAACTGATTTATCCAGATGATTAGTTGAAGGTATTTTTGTCTATGCTAGAGAGGATTTGTAGATTGATGTGCCTTGATTACGAAGATTCAGATTGTGAGTTGTGGCGCTGTAAGGAGAGAGTGTTCACAGGATGTCCACCATCTTGGAATCTGGATGTTCCAATTGTTGAATATGCCTGGTTAGGTACATACCAAAAGTGGCATTCTACTGGATAGGTCTGATGAATGCAGAATACAGTGGAACAATGACTTCCTTGTAGTTAGATGCCATACCTTTGTTTATAAGTTGCACAGCACAGAATGATTTCCTCACTACTGTAGACATGTGCTGGTCAAAGGCTAGATTGGTGTCTATGTGTGTGTCCATAACTACTGGGTCAAGCTGACACCAGTTGTTTGTCTGTGTCAGCCATTCCTGGAGAACATTTATGTCAGTGTAGGATTTAATGATGGCTCCTAATCTGCAATCACCTGCAAGTGTAGTCAGTCACAAACCACTGATATTGGCCTTGAATTCAGAGAAGTATGTGCCAAAAAGGAGTGATCCAAGGACAGATCCCTGAAGGACTCCACTTGTGAATGACCTCTTTGTAGAGGTGGACTCCCCAATTCTACCTTCATGGCTCCTATCTGTGAGGCAGTCAGCTATCCACCAGGTAATATACAGGTTTGTACCTATCCTCTTGAGTTTGTCAAAAATGCCTGAGTGGGGTATTGTGTTAAAAGCCTTGGCCAGGTGAAGATAGGCAGTGTGACCCATTTTGCCCTCATCCATCACTTTAGTGACCTTCTCAAAGAAGTCCACCAAGTTGAGTAGGTATGTCCTTGACAAAACCAAACTGGGTTGAGTCCAGTGTCTGGAGGTTTATTATAACACTATTGATAATTCTTTTCCTGGTTTTACATATAGTGAGACTTGTGGGTCTGTAGTTTCAAGGGTCTGTAGTTTCAAGGGTCTGTTGATGGGCCACCTTTCTGCAGCGGGATGACTGTTGTCGTTCTCCTTTCATGAGGCACAAAGCCTGTTTGTGGCTACAGTTAAATACGAATTCCAGAGGCCCTAATAGGTCATGTGTCATGCTATTTAGATGGCATCCTGGAATATTGTCTAGGCCCCTTGATGCAGTGTCTTGGCTGAAGAGAGTTGTTACACCAGATGCATATGCTTATGTAGACATTGATAACATTAATAACATGTATAACATTTGTGACAGTGTGGATTGTGCCATAGATATATGCCATGCATACAAGGCAACTAGCCTGTATTGACCATATACAGGTATAGCTGTGTCCCTCCTAACACTTCCTGCAGACATTACAGTACCAGGACAGTGTGCACAGTTACCCTTATAGAGTGTGGATGTATCATAATATTTGTCAACTGTGAGTGTGTGTGTGTGTGTGTGTGTGTGTGTGTGTGTGTGTGTGTGTGTGTGTGTGTGTGTGTGTGTGTGTGTGTGTGTGTGTGTATTTGCAGACTCATCAGTTATCACTCCACATCACATATGTTGCATCAGAGGCATGGGATTAATGGTGGTATTATTCTGATATTTTCCATGATTGTAGTTGGTTCTTGTAAAGTATATCACGATTCTTTACCTGTGGCCTCATTGCTTGGGACCCCTGAGAGTACACTCATATTCATATATATTTTCACACAACTTCCCAATATGCACTCTACCCCAATTGTATGTCAGATCCATGGTAGATGTCCTCTGCATTATTCATGTAAGGATGCTCATCTCAAACAGACATCCTTCCCATTATGTCCTCTTGTGTGGCATTCACAGACAGCATAGTTTCACTGTACAGTCCATAATGTACCATATAGATATGTGCTTGGTGTGCTGTTACAACCATCTTCCATTGGCATGCCCTCCTCTGCTGTACATGCAGGAGTTTCACCTGTACTCTTTCCCTTGTGTTAATTCGTACAATTCATCTGTGTGTCCCTATACAGTACACACACTTCCCCTGGCTGATCATTTTACATGGCAGTCTCATATACTCTTATAGATCATTAACACAGCTTCAGTACAGAATGCCAGGAATGGTACATCACAGTACTCTACACTACAGGTACACTGTCCTGCACTGTGTTTGGTCCATATACTTCACATTCATACCTCCCAACTGTTCAGATATTCCCAGGATGTCCAGATGTTTTCTTTAACAAATATGTGGCTTCCTGCCATATCACTGGGATGATTTCTAGACTGATGTGACTCAATATTACATACATTTGAGTGCATATCGCTCACCTGTCCTGATCTGTGCCAAATGTCTAGTTTTTTTCATATTTGTGATATTTATCTAACATTTTTTCCTGGCAAATCATTGGCATGTCATTGCAGAGTGCAGTCAGAAACTGATGACTGACATTTGAGTTTCAAACTTCATGCTCTTCAGAAAGTACATTCTAATGTACAACCTATATATTCTATCAAATTCCTAAGTTTGTCAGTACAATATTAAAATCTGTCCCTATTTCTGGCCATTTATTTCCCCATTATTATGGCATTGTCCACATTTGTCACTCTAAGAGGTTGTGAGTTGTATATTCTAACACATTTCTATGTGACATAAATGCCAAATAAGTCCCTAGTACTGGTTATTTGTTCTCTCATTAAGTTGGCCTCTGTGCAGATGTGTTGCATTAACATGATGACAGCTATTTGTAAAGCACTGGTGATCATTGTGGCATTCGGTGCAAATCAGGGCACTGTAGAGTCTTTCCTTTGCACAGAATTACTAGCTGTGCTCGGTCATGAGGTTTTGCAGTCAGCAACACTGTTGTGAGCTGTGAAACATAACTTAGGCATGCCACACCTCATTAATGTGCATTGTGCACTGCTGTATACAGTGCACCGTCGCACAAACATGTAGGCTCTCCGTGAAGCCTACACAGAGTTTATTGACTCAGGGAAGAGTAGTGTACTATATTAATTAATGTAGAGTGGAAATAGTTATGCTACAGGAGACACATTTTGAAAGAACTGAACATGTGAATTTGATAAGGAAAGGTTTTCAGGATGGTTATTCAGTGGAATACCTGGGACAAAGGAGAAAAGGAGTACTTATATTAATTGCAAGATGAGCTCCAATAGTGATAGAAGAGAATGAAAAAGATAATAATGGTAGATTTGTAGTACTAAAGGGCTACTGGCAAGGGAGGAGGATTACACTGGCATGTATTTATTTATTTTATTTTTATTTATTTTACATTTGTTGACCGGGATGGTCTAAGTGAATGCATGTCCATTTTCAGTAGAGTCCTGGGGAGATAAGCTCCAGGACGTTACATTATTTATAATTTAAAATGGGCTGACGATCACGACTGTACTATAGTCGAAAAAAGTTCTATGATAATTGGGAACTCAAAAATAATCTAGGGTTTTAACATGGGTCGAGGTAGGGGAGATGTTTGTAGTTCAGAATAATACTGAACACCTACCTCGACCCATGTTAAAACCGTTCCTAGATTGATTTTTTTTAGAGATTCGGTTTTTTCAAACTTCCGTTGCCGACTATAGCACAGTCGACGGAGTGCCGTTCGAAATTTTAATAGTAAACCAGTACAACTATTCAAGTAAAGGTTAATTTATATAGATACAAACTTAAAGTTTCAACAGTTCAAAAATTTACAGTTTCAACATAAATTTAGGTAACAAGTTGTGGTACAGATACTTAGTTAAAATTTCAGCAATTGTAAAAAAAAAAACAACTTGCACAGTTTGTACCAAAATTGTTGGAAGCATTAGATGGGGTAGTTTTTTACTGTATTTATAAAGATTTGGCTATACAAGTTAAATTAGCTGTAAAGGGTAAGATATGTCTTTGTAAAGGATAGGTATTAGGTGGATACTGACAAAAGTCAGAGCAGATATAAGGTCTAAAGCAACAGAGGGATGGGAGCTGATAGGATTAGTCAGGATTTGAACAGGGACATAACCAGTGGGTTTTCAGATAGAGTTTCATATTGTACTTAAAAAGTGTAAAAGAAGACAGTGATGTAAGTTCATAAGGCAGTTGGTTCCAGTTTTTTTCCAACTGCATTAGAGAACAAGGCATCTCCTGCCATGTTTTTAGATTTACATGTTGATACAAGTAGTGTATTAGATGATCTTAATGTTTTGAGGTTTTTATACTGGGTAATGAGGCTGGAAAAAAATGGGATATTTATGGGTTGGTAGAGGGTCTTGTGGGCAATAGTGAGTTGGTTATAGTCAATCTGATTCTGGAGCTCTAGCCAACCTAATTGTTTCAGGTTATAGCAGTGATGGGTCCTGACAGGAGAAGCAGTGGCAAATCTGGCATTGCTATATGAGTTGGTCAACCTGTTCAGGTTATATTTTGACAGGTTTGTATATATGGAAGAAGCATAGAGAAGTGTGGAGATAAGGTGGGAGTGGGCAATAGTGGTTCTAGCTAGTGGAGAGAGAAAGGGTTTAATCCTGTAAAGAGATCCTAGTTTCTTGTTAACAGTTTTTATGGTATTGTTGATGTGGGTATCAAAGTTCAGGTTGTTATCAATAGTAACCCCTAAAAGTTTAGTTGTTACGTCAGGAGATATGAGTATGCCATTGTTGGATGAGATTGAGAAATTGAGTGGGAGTGACTTCCTGGTGGGAGTAAAGAGCAAGAGTTTGGTTTTTTGGGGTTCAAGAGGAGGCAGCATTGTAGAAACCAGTTCTCTGTTTTACTAAACATTTTTTGGGTTAGAGTCTGTAGTTGGGATTGAGATTTAGCTGAGCAGATTATTGTTGAATCGTCTGCATATTGTATATAGTTAGCTTGGGGAGTAGCTCGGTTTAGGTCGTTGATAAATATTGAGAAAAGGAGGGGGGCCTAATTTGGAGCCCTGGGGAACACCTAAGGTAACAGGGAGATGTGATGATAGGTTGTTGTCCCATAGGACAGCCTGTTGTCTATTGTCTAAGTAGGACTGGAACCATTTAGTAGCCATTATATCGAGAGAAAAGGATTTTAGTATTTTAATAAGTAGATCATGGTTGACCATGTCAAACGCCTTGGAAAGGTCGATGAAAAGTGCCGAAGAGAGAACATTGTTATTACGGTTAGAATTGATGCAGTCAGTGAAGGATAAGAGAGCAGTAGATGTCCTAGGGAAGGGTCTGAAGCCGCGCTGACACTTAGCTAGAAGATTATTCTGAAGTAGATGGTCTAGTAACTGTCTATGGATGCACTTTTCCCTTATTTTTGCCAAGGGGGAGAGTAGTGCTATGGGTTGGAAGTTAGAATATTCTATGGAATTTCCTCCTTTTTGTAGGGGAATAATGTGGGAGATTTTCCAGATGGCTGGAATGATGCTTTCTTGTATAGTTCTATTTATCCACAGTGATATAGGATATGCTATAGCTTTGGCTGCTTTTTGCAGATATTCAGCAGGTAGCTGGTCAGCTGATGGGGTAGATGGTTTAAGCTTGTGTAAAAGGTTGCAGATGAGGGAGGTTGGGACTGGTTGCAAGTGGAGTATTGGAAGAGAGTTATCAGGAAAAGTAGGAAGAGCAGAGCCATCAGCTGTAAGTTGATTAGCTAGTGATTGGATGGTCTCTGTGAAGTAGGAATTAAAAGCATTTGCAGTTTGCTGTGGATTGTCAGGATTTGCTCCAATATGGGGTAGTGTAGTGGAATGTCCTGGACAAAGTAAGCTGTTAATGCTGAACGAGAGCTTTTCTGGATTATTGTGGCTAGTCTGCTGGAGATGGCAATAATAGTTTTTTTATCTTCAAGTATAACTTTTTTTTGTTTCATTTCTTGTTTGTCTGAACTTTTGTTGGTCAGTGGGGTTTTTTGTTGATGTCCACTGTGCCCAGACTGTATTAATATGATTTTTTTTTTCTGGTTTCATTAGTAAGCCATGGGGCAGGTTTTTGATTTAATTTTGATAGATCTCTTTGGTACATGGTGGTCAAGAATTGTTAAGAATTTATGGTTAAAGTAGTTAACAGCCTCATCAAGTGGGAGATGTTTTATGGGTGACCAATCGCATGCTTTTAGTTTAGTTTGGAAGTGATCAGGGTTGAATTTTTTTTTTGCTTCTTATTGTTCAATATATGGTAGGGTTGTGAATGCTAGACTTTTCCCTGATTATGTAAGTGAGAGAATGATCACTTAGATCATCTGGGACGGTTCCTACTTTGTAGTGTTGGTGACTGTTGATGAGAATCCAGTCTAGGATGGACTCTTTATTATTGGGTTTATTTAATCTGGTTGGGGAGTGGATTGTTTGTGAAAAGCCATGAAGGTTAATATGGGAAGTTGGCATTTCAGTAGAGCAGCACTTCCAGTCAATATTAAAGTCATCTAGAATTATTGTCTTTTGGGGGACTTTTGAAGAGACCTCAGCAAGGATACCTTCTAGGGTGCTGGTATTGTTACCAAGAGGCAGGTAGATACAAACTATGTTTAGTGATTTGTTGGAATTAATCTGAATTTAAGTGCAGATCATTTCTACATTGCTTTCTAGAGGGGGGCTGAGGTTTAGTATTGATACTTGTAGCCCTTCTCTATAGAGAATAGCCACTCCCCCTCCTTTTTTGCTTTGCGGTCTTGTCTTAAGATGTTGTATCCTGGTAGAATGATTTCAGTATCTTGAGTAGAGTGTTTTATCCAAGTTTCCGTTAAGCAAAGGATATCAAATGAATGAAAATCAAGGAGAGCATGAAGATGGGCAATTTTATTATTTATGCTGCGAATGTTTAGGTGGGTGATAAAGAGGGAGTTAGGAGATTTAGATGGGATTATAGGTGAGGTGGGAATAGAGAAATGTGGCTCTGTGATAAGTCCTGGTCCAGGGTTAGGATGGATTTCTCGATCTATTAAGGAGATGATTAAAAGTATGTTTAAGGGATGATTAAGGTTACAGTAGTGGTTGAGAGGTTTTCGGGGTTTTAGGTAGTTGTATTTGATGTGGGTCAGTCTGTGATATTTGGGAGGGAAATAGCTTGGTTGAGATGTTATATTTATGTGCTCAGGGGAGTTAGTTTGTGGTATAATGCTTGTTTGCTTTTTAGGGAGATTTAGCTGAAATAGTTTGGGTGCTTATTAAGTAGGCTGTTAATAGGGATGGTAGGAGTATAAGAAAGATTAGAAGCTTTAGTTGAATTTGGGGAGTAAATGTATACATCTAAATTTATGAGTTTAACTGATATTATTTGGATGGAAAAGTTATTCTAGGTGTGGCTATAGAGAGTGGTGTAAGTAGGTAAATAGGTTAATGAGGAGGTTGTTGTGATTGGTCTGTAGAGGAGACGGTGTGGTTTAGATGAATAAATGTAGGAGCACTGGGGTGGGTGAGATTTGGGGGAAGGGTAGGGGAGCGGAGTGAGCCTGCAGGGCGAACGGAGTGGGTAGAGAACAGAAAGAGATAAGGAGCAGTAGAAGAACAATCAGTTGGAGCACAATCAGTTGGAGCAGGCTACAGTAGATAAGTAAAGAACAACAAGCACAGTATCCACCAACAAGTTTAATAAAAGCTCAAATCTCTGACGTCTCGGCCAAAGCCTTCAAGGAAAATAAAACACTCTCTGTCACATAACAATTTATACATCTGAATATAAAATAATTACACAATTAATCAATTACCTCATTCATCAATTAAGTAATGCCTTCCAGTTGAACTCCTCATTGAGCCCAAAAGGAGACATAGTTTTAAATTTTAAAATATACAGAGCTTCTTTTAACTCATCAAATGTAGGTGCTGGAACAGAATTAGTAAGGTCTAAACACAATTTCTTAATGCTGGAACACAACTCTCTTTGTTTTAATTGATCACGCTCAATAAGAATGTGCAACCATTCAGTGACACATTTGTGTGCTGCAGTAACCCACCTTTTGTGAAAAACACAGTCCGTGTCCAAGGTTAGGTCAAATGGAGTAGAGGGGTCTTTGAAAACTCTAAGACCTCTCGGGGTAGTTTCAGTCTCAACATATTTTTGCAAACCGCAAACATTATAATATACTGCAGTTTCTTTCCACATTAGTTTTTCCAGTTCCTCAAACAACAGTTTATTCTCTGTATTCACAGCCAATGGAACCTTTCTGCCAACACAGGAGAACAGGTTGGAAGACCGCAAACGTCTCTCTTCCTCCCACTTCTCCCAAACAGTATTACTTTCAGTTAATAATCTGTGGGAAGCTTGTCGCTCACCTCTATCAGCTGGAGTAGCTGCATTAACCAGAAAATTATCAAGCGACATTTATTCTCCTTGAAGGCTTTGGCCGAGACGTCAGAGATTTGAGCTTTTATTAAACTTGCTGGTGGATACTGTGCTTGTTGTTCTTTGCATTTGGCTGCTTTGTGGTTCATTTTTTTACAGTAGGTAAGTAACCCTGAATAATGGAATGAAGGTAAGGAAAGAAAATTAGGCTTCGAGGTGGGTGTGGAGGTTCACCCCAAGTAAACAAGATGTTATGGGCTATACTTTAAGAGCAAGCCTAAGGACTTAAAAAATGAATAAAATAGTAAGGGTGTATTACAGACTAGGAAAAGGCTTCAGAGTACTGAAAGACAAGACTACCACCTAGTGGACAAAGATATTATTATAAATTGGGGAAATGTGGGCGTTTATGCACAGATTCAGAGAAAAGAATAGAAGTTCAGGTGACTTTTACGTGTAGGGGAAAGAAAAAAGATATATAGGTTACAGAGTGGTGAGGGGGTGACGCTGCTGGCTTTCCTGGCTAGCACTCTTAGAGCCACCAAAAATAGAATATTAAATTAAAGGCTATACTGGCAGTGATGTTGTAGATACATACTTTCTTGCTCCCTTTACATGAGATAGTACAGGGAATAGGTCGGTGTCTCAAAGATGAGACTGAAGGGAGTTTAGACAGGGTCCTTGTTCTTCAGGTAGTTAAACTCTGCTTCTTAGCACAAGTATAACCAGGTTGGAGAGCTGGGTCTGTTGTAAGAGAGAGAAAGAGAAAGAAAGTAGTAGAGACAAGTAGTTTAGTACTATAACATAGGCAGTGCTATTAAACAGTATGTAACATGGCAGAATACCATTTATAATTGAACAACAATGTAGTCTTGGCTAAGCAGTTGCACAAATTAATTATTGAGAATGTAAAACACCTTATAAGTAACCCATTCAATATTCTGGATAGGCTAAAACAAATTATATCAACAAATGAAAGAATCAGCTTATAATATATGCAGGGCTAGGAACAAGACTATAAATAGCATAAGAGTATAAATTAAGTTAGGTAACATTAAATTGCTGTGAGAGTTTTCAATTAGCGTGATTAAAAAAAAAAGTACAGTTTACATATCATAGAAACAGCTCATTGGGATGCTAATATAGGTAGTACACAATATTTCAAAGCCTACATTCAGTGTGTGAGCATGAGCCTTTTTAACACATGAGACAGGTAAGATAAGATGTGCAATTGAACCCAAAGAGTGCAGACTACCAGTTACAAAGTATACAGCAGCCTCATGTACTTAACCATACACTTTAAGCACTAACATTAGGTCGACTTAACAGTCCAGCAGACACACTAGCAAAAGCAGACACTGCAGACTAAGTAATTAAGTGATAGCAATGTTCATATGTTAGACTTGAGCGCTGTAGATATTCCATTAAACTAGCACTCAATTGAGATGACTGTGTTAAGGTAGGAGGGTCAAAGATGAGATTGGAAAGAGTTTAGACAGGGTCCTTGCTCTTCAGGTGGTTAAACTCTGCTTCTTAGCTCAAGCCTAACCAGGTTGGAGAGTTTCTTGCTCCCTTTACTTGAGATAGTACAGGGAATAGGTGTCTCAAAGATGTATTTATAGTTAACCTAAAACTGCTATAATGGAGTTTAAGAAAATTCTTGGAGAGATAATCAGCTTTCAGCAAGGAATATTACTTATAGGTGGGGAATGGAATTTGATTTGTAGCAGTGAAGATGCACCTGGGAAACCCAGAAGTGAAAATGTAACAAAGGAGGGAAGATTTTTAAAGAATTTTATGAAAATATATTCAGTCGTAGGAGTTCTGAGTAAATTTGCATATTATTCCCCAAGATACAAAACTGGGCTAGGTTACACAAAACATATATTTCACGGGAAACTGTGTACTTAATTGAAAGTTTTGATACGCATCCAATAACTATTTCAGATCACATGCCTGTAATAACTAAAAAAAAATGCAGGGTAATGAAATAAAAATGAGACACTGGCACTTTCCCACCCATCTGTTGAAAACAGGGGAATTTAAGGAATGGTAGTGAAAATTATTTGGGAGTTATTAGAGAAGACATACATTTGCTTTGAAAATATAGCCAGGGAGTGGGATAAAATTAAACTGGAGTTTAAAAATATGATGGAAAGTAAAAGAAAGAGAGAGATGCTTAAGAAGTAACAAACATTTTTAGAGGGACTGACAAAGGTTAAATTATTACATAACTGGGGGAATCTCACTGAACAAGAAGAGCAATTGTAGAATGCTAAACAGAAAATAAGAGATTAGCTCAATAATATGCATTAGTTTAGAAAGATTGCTGTTAAGAAACTGTTTTTGATAATAATTCTGTAGCACAAAAACTTTTACCACAATGACTCAGGCAACAGAAAGTAGAAAGGGTTGTTGCCAAGCTTAGGGAGCCTATAACAAGGAAGAAAAGAAGAAATCATGTAGAATTATTTGAAATATTTTGGAAATTTTATGAAAATATGTATAAAGCAGAGAATATGGATATCAAGAAAGAGTACAAATAGAAAGGTTTATGGAAAAATTAAATATGCAAAGGTTAGAGGTAGATGAGTTTCAATTACTAACAGTTATGACAAGAGGAGATGGGAGAAAAGTGGTGATGTGTAACCAATCTACAAGAGAATCTCCAGGAATAGATGGTATTCCTGTGGGAGCTAGGAGGGAAAATTGAATAAAGATCTGGAAGGTTTTGTTTAACAGTATTTTTAGAGGAGGAGAAGCACCGATATCGTTGAATAAAATGTTACCGGCTTTAATACCTAAAGAAGGTAAAGACCCAGCAGATCCAGCTTCATACAGGCCCCTTTCAATCCTAAACTATGATTATAAAGTGTTTATGCCTATAATGGTTAAAAGAATGGCAAAGGGGATAGCAAAATTGATAGATATGGATCAATGTAATTTTGTGGAGGGGAGGCAAACATTTGACAACATTATCACAACAATGCTGATCCTGAGGGAAGGAGAATATAAGAAAAAAACTGCTTTTGTTGGTGGGTCTTGATGCAGAGAAAGCATTTGACAGAGTAAGCTGGGAGTCTATGAGCATAGCAATGGAATAATCTGCATTCCCTGATAAAATTATAAGGTTGATTAGGTGAATTTAGGAGGGATCAGAGATAAAAAGTGGGTGGGTTCCACTCTGATAATTTCTATTTGAGCAGAGGAACCGGGCAGGGGTGTCCTCTTTCCCTTTTCTTATTTGCATTATATTTAGAACCATTGGCAAAGAAAATAAGGGACTCAGAAATTCACCGACAGCATGGGTATGATGGTCAAGATAGCCTGGCTCTATCCACAGATGATATTATTTTATACCTGATAAAACCAGAAAAGGACAGTTCCATGTTGTGGAACACTTTGAGAGTTTCAAGTCTTTTCAAGATACAAAATTAATGAAGCTAAAGCAAAGGCAATAGATAAAAATTATGTACCCACACACAAATTGGATCAGCAATATCCATATTTATGGGGACATGATAAAATGAAATACTGAGGAGTATAGATTAAAAATTATTCTGATGTGGCATTAAGGGAATATGTGGAAAGAGACTAAACAAAAGACAACAAAAACTGAGAAAATTGGAGCTCTGTTTTATGGATATGGATAGCAAGATACAAACAATTAAAATGTTTTTAGTCTCTTTAGTTTTATACACAGGTCAGGCATATGCTTATCAACAAGAAGAGAAGTTGTGGATAACAATTAATAAAGAGAAGGATTTTATCAAGGAGTGGAAGACTGCAAGAGTCAAGTAGGATAAGCCAATTCCTCCAAAATAACAAAGTGTTTGAGATTACTTGATTTGAAGGGGTATTGTAGAGATATACAGTTAAGGTTCATATACATAGCACAAGCAGAACTCTACAATTTAAAGTGGAAAGAGATGATGATGAAGGGGGGCTCAAAAACAAGAAGAGATTGTGATTCTAGATGCAGATCCTTAACGAGAATAACAATAGCCATACATAACATTATATTCATAAAGTAGAATTTAGAAAGTATTCTAAAAACTAAGCCAACAGGAAAATGGAGTAAGGAAATTCTGCCAATAGGGGTGACTGCAATTAAAGATACTGACAGTAGGCAAGAGGGGGCTGGAATTTATTGGAGAATACTAGCAAAAGAACCAAGGTATTGGGAGCAAATAATTAGAGAGTAAAAGGTAATAGAATGAGAAAAGACCAAGAATTTATTTGGACTGCAGGCTAGAGATTGCCTTTCCTATCAAGGACTATTATCAGAGTATAGGCAAAGAGAAAGAAATGGGGGATCTTTAGTAAAAGGCCAGCACTGCTAAAGTTTTTAGTAGAATCTAGAACATAAGCTGCTATTAAAAAGGAATGATTAACAGAGCATATAAAATATTGCATGATAACTATAAAAATCAGTCAGATGAGGTTAGAAAGGACTGGGAAGAGAGATTGGACAAGCAACTCAGAAAGAAACAATGGGGATAAATGTATGTCTCTCAAATATGCAGCAAAGTCTAAAAGATTTGAAATATTTGCTTGAAAGATTTTACATGGGTACTTTTATTCCCCATGTAGATTTCAATTAATTTTTCCTCAGATAGATAGCAAATATTGCAGGTGTGATGGAGAAGAAAGTGATAAATGGTAACATATTTTCTACCAGTGTAATGAGCTGGCCGAATTTAAAAATTCCCTGCAGACTACTCCATCAAAAATACTGGGTAAGCAAATTGGTATAACTAAGAAAATAATTTTTTGAGCTATGATACAGAATCAAAATTGCCTAGACATAGTACAGCCTTGCTGAATCAAATTTTCATGGCTGCCTGAAAGCAATTACTAGAAAACAGAAACCAACATTTAAACCAACTGTACTAGAATTAGTGAATATAGTAACAGAGATAAAGTAACTTGAAATCAGATCTTGAAAAAAGGGTAGAAGCAATTTACATAGAAAAAATAGGAATCACAGGAACAAAACACACAGAAGAAGAATGAGGTTTAAAAGAAGTCAGGATTTTAATGAACTATGTAATGTTTGACTGACAGTGACTGGACAGATTATAAGTTATGTATAATGTTTGCAACTAAAATGATGTCAATATGATTTGTCTTCATTTATATAAATGTATGATTGCCTATGTCATTCTGGAAGCATCATTTCTCTTGTTCCGCATTGTCTGATGTACATTTTTAAGATTAATAAGAATTAAAAAGTGGAATTATTGTACAGTCATGTTGACAGAAACATATCCTCTTACACATGCATAAATTCAAGTAGTTCTTATGACACTATTACATCTTATGATTGTAACCTTTGATTTATTGCATGAAGTCGTATTAGGAAAATCATTTCCCCGTTTAATTGTTATGGAAACATTGGAAGCAGGGCTAATCCACAGAAAGAGCATGACAAGATACATTATAAGTTACATATGTATAATAAGAAAGTAGAGCAGCAGCACGAGGTACATATCCCTTACAAGAATGAAGGGGTGATGAATTTAAAGGAGAGATTCAGAATTAAAAATGTGTCATAGAAATTAGAGGAAAAGTATGTTGTAGTTAGATAACTAAAATACCCCTGCTGTTATCAGAAGCATGACCCACTGATAGAGCAACAAAAGTCTAACAGAGTAAGAGGTGTTGGAATCAGAATTGATGATGAACTCATAGAAAACTCTGAAGTGAATATCAATTCAAGATAGAAGTAGAAACAAAAACATATAAGAAGTGCTTCTATGGCGAGTGTAGAAAGAGAAAAAGAAAGGCTCTTCAGTAAGGACACTTAGAAAAAGGTGTGGACAGGAAGTAATATATGCTAGAGAATGTAGACTTCAGAGCCCATTTCGGCTTGTAAAGCACAGAATGCACCTAAATATTGACTGGAAATAACAAGAATCTGAAAAATAATACAAAATGCAAAAATGACAATGAATTTTGTTTTGACCTTCCCTTTTTAGTGGGGGAGGCAACATAGGAAGGAAAAAAGTGAGAGGGTAGTGTCCATTTAGAGTAAGGTAGAGCAACTTATAAGAAAAAGGAGAATTTCAGAGTTTGTTCTGATAAAGTAGAAAGCAAATCAGAAGATGCCATTTTAATTATAACTACTCTTTGCTGAGAAATATATTGAAGAAGCTGCAGTATCAATGTTTCTGGTAGTGTAGTATACATATTTTGCCTAGAGACAAGTTACTGAAGAAAGCAAACTTGGGTTATTGACCTTACATGTAAGCTATACATGTTTTAAAAGTTCATAATGGCGACATAATAGTGTAAATACTGCAAGAGAGCATTTAGTCAAAGTTGTTAAGTAATGATAGTGAACAGAATGTTTCCATTACTTTTTACCCCTATTTTGAGCTAAATGATTAACTCTTATATAGTGTATGTAAAAATGGGAAGAAAACTACTGCACTGCTTATAACAAAGAACTGAAATCAAGGCCTTTAGCCAGAACATCTTGGAATCAGATCACATATTGGAAGGGTTATGTGTTTTGTGAAAATATATCTAAGAAATGATTGTTTTGTGGAAATGTACGACAAAGACTGATGTTTGTTTGGTTTATTTATTTGAAATTCAGAAACTAAGAAGGCTTATGAGGAAACATGATATTTTTTATTTGATGAACA
>NC_056751.1:515877180-515879680 GCF_019279795.1 Protopterus annectens | reverse complement strand
TTTTGGACTGAATTCATTAAATAATTAAGCTATTTGTTGAAAATGTTCATGATTATTGAGCTTAAGAGGTTGAAAGATATGTCCCTTTATTACCTCCATCCTGCTCATTCCTCATTTGCTTACCTTTTCTTTTACCCTCTGCTAACTTCCCATTTTTCATCTCTGCCCTATGTTCCCATTTCCAATCTTTAATTTGGTCAAATATTGAAAAACACACGACATGCATGCCCAAAAAGGGCTCTCATCAGCTTTCTGTGGTCAAACGCTGAGCGATGGGTCACAGAGAACAACATTGATGCACATGTATAACTAAAGAGAAGAGGAAATTCTCATCCTATGGTACAAATAAAGTCCCGTTCATGTCATGCACTGTGGATGTTGCCATAGTTCGTGCGAATGACCTAAGTACTATTGTGCGTTACCGAGCATATCTGAGTATCTTTAGTTTAACTGTGTTGATGGCTTAGTGGTATGTACTTTGTCAATGCAGTGGATGGGGGCTCTAATCCCCTGAGGGCTGCATGTTATTTTACAATGTTCAGTTTGCAGTCTGCATGTTTGTTACACTTCCCTAATTTGTTTGTTTTATGATACTTTTCAGTTTAGTTTTAGTTTTAGTTTGACTGTGTCTGTGGTTACCCTTGCTAATGCACTACAGTTACAAATGTCACTGACACATACATGCATTCAGATCCCTTGAGGCCTGTCTTTCTTTTCTTGCTATCAGTTTGCAAATGTGCTACATTCCCCTGATATGTATGTTTGATGCCACATTTTGCTCCAAGTGCTTCTGTGTCTCCCCGTAATAAGGAACTGAGAATATACTCCCAAGTGGACTGAGATGATGGGTTGACTCCACTCAAGATACAATATTTCCCTTTTTTGTTGAGATTCATATCATCAAACAGATCCACTGCTCACACTCAAATGTTGTCAGGACTGGCGCAGGTCAGTACATCATGTTCCTTTGCTATATCCCCCCTTTTCTGCCTAAGTTTCACATCACTTTATATTCATACATTGTCATATCTTCTCCATTCTGCTTTCCAGCTCTGTTTTGTGGCAGAACCCTTTGCACTCCTCTCTCCATCTCGGAGGTTTCTGTTGCTTTTATAAAACATCCACCCTTAACTCTCCCTGGTATTTATCTGTTCCTGGAACATTTCTCTGCATATGTATTACTGTACCTTACGTGAACACATTATCCCCATAGGTATTTCATCTGTACACACAGACGTGTGATAACTACCATGGGTGCACATGGACATTCGTTGTTTACCTCAGCTGCTCACACTTTGATTGTGAGATATTCTAACATGATTTGGCATTTGGTCTGTACTGTGACTATGATCAGGTGATGTTCACCACACACCATGGCCACAAGCACTGAGGCTTATCACACTTATAATGTAAATACTGCTGGCTTGGCCATGACTGCATATGTGGCATTTCTAAATCACTGGGTATATATGTGTTCCCCAACTCTTTCTTGCAGTGATTTTTTATTTTTCTCTACATGAAACCATTTACATTTGCATGTGGTGCTATATATGAAAAACTGAGTCCTATAGTCTATTTTCTCCTTAGAATCATATTTAGCCTGTCATTCTGGATATATAAACAGAGCAGTTTCTTTAATATAATTGAGTGCACTGCAGTTTTTACATGCATTGAGCCCTCACTACTCATTCTCTTATAATTATAATTATATATTTTAAGTAGTAACTGCTATCACACTATTCCCTTGGGGTTTTCACCATCTTTATGTCAATTGTGGGTACTTACCAAGAATTTCAGCTATTGTACTGTTATTACAAAAATGGATCCCTGTTTTTCCTGATCAGATCTTTTCAGTCCCATATTCATTGTGGCATATGCATACAACATATATAAACCTTCACTTGTATTGTTTTTTTTTTTTGTTTGTTTGGTTGTTTTTTATTCACAACATTGTTTTCTCTTTTCTACTAAATATGGAACAACTTCTGTATTTCAGCAACATTCACAATTTTTGTTTTAATATCATTTCTTAATACAATATCTGGAAACATCTTTTCAGCATCCTATCATGTTTCTTTCTTATCACTTCCTTTGCAGACCACTTCAATGTATTATTATGAACCAGAGAAATATTTTGGAATTGTCATTATAACATTTTGTGGATGGCAAATAGTGTAAAGCAACATCTTATTGTCACCTATCTGATTCCTACTGAGATCACTCTGCAACTTGTTGTCCTACCCTCTATACAACTGTGACTCTAAGAATGTTTTCCTGTCTCTGTTCCACTCTTACTAGATAGAGAGATTGATGACATTCCCTCAGAATGGAAATCAAGTATTCCACAGTGAAATCTTTTATGCTTATAATCACAAAACTGAAATCAATAAAAATGAAAAAATGCATCCAAATCATCTTTATGCTTTTCTATACAAACTCTTATGATCTCAGAAACATGAAGACAAGTGCAATTTCCCTAAAAAACAGGAATTACAGCACA
>NC_056751.1:515824680-515874680 GCF_019279795.1 Protopterus annectens | reverse complement strand
GACTCTGAAGAGGAGCCATCAGCAGAGATAATCTTGCCAGATGGAGGAGGGCACACTATATTGTGGCACTAGCAAAAAGGCACATAGCTTTATGACATAAACATGAGGTAAGCAGATACATACATAAAAACGATGTATAAAAAACACCAGACCGCTACCCCATGCATTGGCTGGCTATGCTGTGTATCAGATATAGGCAACCCAAGTGACAATGTGCAAAGGGCAGGGCACAGTTTTCATCTCTTGCTGAAGTAGAGAAAGGAATGCAGGAGATCATGTCTTTCACAAGGAAGTGCATGACTGGAAGTGCTGAGGTGAATAAAAAGAAAGTGTTTTTAGAGGAAGTGTCAGAATTGGTGTGAGGGGGTTAATAATGGGAAGTGCCATTGTCAGTGGATATGTGAGATGTGATGGAGGCTGTGTTATGTGAGTGTGAGTGTTTGTATTCCAAGAGACAAGGCCTGACTCTGGGGTGCAGTAGTGCACTGTGGCCTACTGGACAGGTCCAGGCCATGTATAACAAATGATTCAACTTCTTTTGCATGCCTTTGCCTCTGACTCTGCCAGGAGTTGTACTGTCTGTCCCATGACTTTGGCTAGATGGCAGTATGCTACTCACCATGACGAATGTCTGCTTGATGATGTAACAGCATAAAGATGACTATGACCATTGTAATGGCATTTCCTCTGTGTGGACACATGCACAATCAATATCTTTGTGGAAGTACTAAGAGTACAGAAGAAGGATATCTCTCTTCCATGGCCAGGTCTGTTAATACCATAAGGCATAACAGCTGATCAGCTTTGAGGATGGCCCCTCACTCTGACAGATGATGCAGAGTAGATACTGCATGTTCTAGTATGTGATCCCTTTCATCTTTCTTTTTAAAAACCCATGTTTGTGGGGGGGGTTGCGCTAGTCTTACCTCAGCAAGAGCCTGCCTGATTGTCCTGCAGAGTCCTACAGCAGCAGAGACAGAAAAGGAGACTTTGAGTGGATTAAGTACCTCTGTTTTGCTTTTTATTGCTTGTTTTTCCAAGCCACATTATTCTGACTGCTTTTTTATTAATGTTGCTACTTATCTGAACTGTTTTTGAAACCAAATGCTGTTTGCACTTTAAAGTATCATTTTCCAAGTGTTTTTCATCTCTTTAACTGTAAAGGGCTACACACTCAAGTGTGATAGCCTATTTTCCGTGTTAAGTCCCTCTACTCATTTCCCACCTTTCTAGATCTAGTAAAGTCCGGTTTTCCGAGTTTGCTGAATTCTGGGCTGTTTGTAAGTTCCTGTGTTGCTCAGACCATTCTAAGATAGAGGAAAGCTTCTCTGTTCAACAGTGAGAGTGGTGAGCTTTAGAACAGCCTATCTGTCTCTCGAGCACTGGTTTCAGCTCAGAAACTGTAGTTTTATTGGCTGTTTTGGGCTATTTCTATCCTTTTCATCTTTCTGTTTAAAACCACATGTCTGCGTGGTTTTGTACATCGCGCAGCGCCGGTTAGCTAGGATTAAACTATTCCAGGTGCCATAAAGTCTGAGCTTCAGTTTTTTTTCCTTAGAACTATCCAGTTTCTTACTTTTAGCACTTTAATCTGCTTTTCTGTGCATAGCACTTGTTCAGGTCTGTTGTAAGCACTAAATAAGCTACAAATTACTGAAGCACTCAACCTTTCTCATTTCCTAGTGGTTAACAGTTTTGTACTTATCTTCCTCAAGTTACTTTGAGGAAAACAGCTCTATTACTTACTTCCCTCACTTGTCTGGAGGAAAATAGTGATTACCCAGGCATGTCCAAGGGACAGCTCCCAGTGTTCTCTCCTGTCTACCTGATGAATATGGGAAACTTGGGGCAATGTAGCAATTGCCTCATGTACACTGACAACCCTCTCATCCTACCTCCCAGCACTACAATCTGTGAGAGATGCATTTATCTTGCCAAACTGGAGGCAAAGCTTTCTCAACCCAAGAATGAACTTCTCAGTCAAAAGGAGAAGGTAAGCACTTGCACCACACCACACTCATACATAGTCCCCCTATACCCACACCACAAAAACCCACACATAGATAAACACAAACATTCTCGGAGGCTCTCAATAAGAATCTGCCCAAGCAACAGGGACATCCAAAGCAGAAATGCAAGCAATCTCCAACCCTCAACACAACTCAAAAGACACATAACACACAGATCCAGTGTGCCACTCAATCACAGCCCATAAGACAAAACAATGTGCCCAACACATTAGTCATAGGTGACTCTATAGTCAGGCACACTAATGTTCCACTCACCAGAATAGACAAGGAGAAGGTTACTGTTAGCTGACTGTTGGGTGCCAGGATCTGCCACATAACCCATGCATTCAGGTCATTTCACAACAAGTACAAATATGACTCAGTCATTGTCCATGTTGGTGTGAATGACCTGAGACATACCTCCCAGGACTACATGAAAAGAGACATGGAGGAGCTTTTGGAACTTGTAATCCAGGCAGGTATGACCCTACCTCTGAGTAGCATCCTACCTTCACCCAGAATGATACCGCAGTACAAGGACAAAATGACTGACTTCAACAATTGTCTAAACTTCTGGTGTCATTCTAAGGGGATCCATTATCTGTCTGCCTGAGAAGACATGGTCGACCGGCCATGATGCTTGGCCAGAGATGGCTTGCACCTGTTGCCCCTGGGATTCTGGATACTGGTTAAGGCTCTTACCACCCCTATATTGCCTTTTTTAGGCAGGGTTAAAATGACAAACCCACCACAGTAACAGATACAGGCAAGCAACAACTGAGGGTAATGCTACTCCATGCTAGAAGTCTAAATCTCAAAATGCACTCACGCGAGGCACTCCTTAAAATGGAGAACCTCGATATCTGTGCAGTGACTGAAACCTGGTTCAAGGCTACAGAGAGCACCCCTGCATTACCAGGATATAACTCATACCATACCTTTCGGTCATCTAACCAGAACCGGAACAACAAAGGCAGAGAAGAGTCCATATTTATTAAGGATATCCACACCTCCATACTAGTTGCCCTACATAATGCATCTGAAATTATCCAAGTGCAACTAACTCTGGGAAAAACTGCAATCCATATTGTAGCTTGCTACAGATCTCCCACCATGCCCCAGGATTCCCACTCCTCTTTTCTTGATATACTGGAAAATATTAGGGTTCACCCAAACACCCTAATAATGGGTGATTTCAACAACCCCACCATTAACTAGGAAAACTACTCGTGTACCAACTCCTTCACTCAATGTTTTCTAGAATTCATAAACTCCAGTGCCCTAGATCAACTTATGCACACCCCCACCAGAGGCAATAATATCCTAGACCTAGTCATTACCAGCATGAGTGACATGTGTTACACACCTGAAATCAACTCCTTGTTGGTCAGATCCGACCATAAGCTAATCACCCTAGTGTAGATATCTACATCCCACCAACCCCCCATTAAGGAAACCACTGTAAATATTTCTCCAAAGCCAACTTCATGCTTCTTAAGACAGAAGTGGGAAACTTCATGACACCCATGCAGATGGACAGTGCAGTTACGACTGCCAAATCTTATACAAATGCACTCTAAATGCACTTACATTAGCGCATGGATCATGCTATCTCTAGCAGAACCAAGACGCTATTCTCCAAATAAAGGAAGCCAATTTGGTGGTCCCCTGCTATAAACAAACTCTAAAACAGAATGAAGAAACTGTTGCAAAAGAGAGTAAAATCCTATGAGTGGAGGAGCTGCCTAGTCAGCCTCAGTAAGAAGCTCAGATCTCTCATAAAATACTCCAAAGCCAGTTATAAAAACAAGATTGCCACTGACTCTAAGGACAGCCACAAAGCATTCTATAGCTATGTCAAGAATCTCAGTGGCAACACCCAGATCTGCTCTGAGTTGCAGCACAATGGCACGAAACTTATGGAGCAAACTGATATTGTCAACATCCTGGCTGAGAGGTTCAGTGCCAGCCTTACCCCCCCTTCACCCCCGAAAGGACCCATATCTGTACTGGAAGAATGCAGTGCCCCTGCAATCACAACTGAGCAAGTAAAAACTGCGCTCTCCAAAGCCAAGAACACAGCATCCATGGGACCAGACAACATCCCAGGCTGTGTTCTACATGAACTTCAGAATTAACTTGCCTCCCACCTAAGCACCATGTTCAATCACAGCCTCACATTAGGCTTTGTACGTCCTGAATGGTGCACAGCAACAGTTATACCACTCCACAATGGGGGAGCCTCCACAGACCCCGGGAACTATCGCCCTGTTAACCTGATGAGACTGGTTTGCAAGGCCATGGAACATATCATCATGGAACTCATAAACAAAGACATTGGTAACCTTAAAACTCTGGGACACACTCAGTTCGGATTTGTGAAGGGCAGATCATGCCTCCTGAACCTGATTGACTTCATTGAAACAGTCACCAAAGCCATAGATGAGGGTAGGGCAGTTCACACAGCCTATTTTGACCTCGCCAAGGGTTTCAACACCACCCCCCTATTCTGGTATCATAGACAAACTCACTAAACTTGGTATAAATCCATACATCACAAGATGGGTTGCCAACTGGTTCCCTGACAGAACCCACACTGTAAAAGTCGCAGACACCAAATCTGACTTCAAATCTGTGACAAGTGAAGGACCACAGGGTTCAGTCTTGGGTCCTTTCCTGTTTGGTATCTACTTCTCTGAAGTTCAGGCTAACATACAGGGCCTCTCTGGCTGATGAAGTTTGCAGATGACTGCAAATTAGGAGCCATAGTCAAGTCCCTGAATGATGTGGACATCCTACAGAAGGGCTTGACTGTGACTGATGCCTGGTGTCAGAGCCACAGCCTCAAGCTCAATGCCAAAAAGTGCATTCTCATTCTCTTTGGTAAAAACTCAGTACCCATGAACTACCAAATAAGTGGCAGTCCACTTAATGCTGAAGGTGTGATAAGGGACCTTGGGACTCAGGTGGACAGTACTCTCTCCTTTAATAATCACATCACCACAGTAGTCAGGAAATCCTTGTACATGGCACACTTCATCATGAAAGGGTTCTCATCCAGGAAAAAAGAGGTCATTGCTTCCCTCTACCTGCTCTCATTAGACCCATTATTGAGTACAACGCTGCTTTTGGAATGTACCTCACAAGACATCTGCAACAGCTGGAAAGGCCACAAAAATACCTCACAAAGAAGATTACGGGACTCAAACAGATGCCCTATGCTGACCGTCTCAAAAAACTCCAGCTTTACTCTGTAGCATATCACCCACTCTGAGGTGATCTCTGGCTAACATACAAAGCTATGTCAAACCCATAGCTGTTGGACATGCCACACCTAAAGAAAACCCAATCCCTCTGAGCTACATACTCCAGGGACCTAAACCTTGTCACCACAATAAATAGAACATGTTGGAGGAATAGATTTCTGCCCCACAGACTTCCCATATTCTGGAACAAGCTAGCTATATATGTCAAGCAGAGTTCCTCATTAACACTCTTCAAGACAAATCTTAATGAGTAGATGGGAAATAGGAAATTCACCCCAGGGATCACTTCTGTGTCTCTGCTTGACAGGGGCACAGAAAAATAAACTTTTCAGGTGGCAAAAGCCAGGGAACTTTGTTGGCTAGGCTTACATAGGCCCTTGGGCCAATAGCCTAGTACCTACCTATGAACCTATGAACCTATGATCCATTCTATCCATCTAATTACACTTACAAGTCATGCAGTCCTGTTACTCAGCATGCACAGCTTGGATTATCCTCACAACCTCTGCTGAGGCCCTGTTGAGATGTCACCAGTGGCTCAAAAATGGTGCTGCACATAGGTTAGCTGTCATCCACTCTATGGCTCTGCACACAGGTTGAGTGGCAGCTAATGGCACACCAACCTTATGAGTAGGGAAATAACCACACCTCAGGTGAGCACAATAACCCCTCCCCCCTCCAGTCTGGACTCCTCTGACCATGATGGCTATAGGAAGATTCAGACATGTGTCTACTGGGGCCGCCACACTTACCTGATCTACTGTGTTCCCATCAACCTGTCCATCCTCAGATGGTAGTGTATCTGGGACATAAGGAGGCATAGCAACTTTCTCCATACTCTGAGAAGGGGATGTAGGTGTCACATATCATGTAACTAGCACACACTTTGCATCTCCTGACTGTGCCAATTCATCCCAACTATCATTATCAGAGTAAGTCCACTGTGCCAGAGAAAGATTCACCTATGAATATACTAAAAGAAAAACATAGTCAGTGTAAGTATGATCCAACACCACAACTATACATGCAATTGATATTACAGTTCTAAAATTTTGATATTGATTTATAACCCTACCAATACTTTGTGCAAGCAGATATAGCACAGACATGCTGAATGTACCTATATGCCAGCAGTGAGAAAGGTAGTATAAACTAACATGTAACTAACAGATAAAAATTAAATGATAATGATAGATGGACTACATACCTGGGGTATCGGCAATTGAAATTCTCTGGGGGGGCCTTGCCATCTTTTCCCCATCATCTTAATCCTGTAGAGGTGGTATTGCTTTTAAGTGAGGCAAGGAACTTGTCTATCTTCATAAGGAATGGGTCAATAGAAGGCCCACTACCTGTCGATCTATGTTCTTGTGCCTGTATTGTGGGTGGCAGCATAGATCATATCAGATATTCTGTGGTACTCCATATTGTAATTATGATACTGACCAACCATAGCACTGAGATTGGTGACATCTTTCTGCCAGACATGGTCGCAGGTGGGCATGTTGAAAGAATGCACTTCAAAGAGTTGTCTACCATGGAGACAGAAGGCCTTCTCTTCAGGCTCCATAAACTTGGGCTTGCAGGTAGTTGTGGCTTTCTATGCCTGTTTCTTAATCATTGCTATATTGGTATGGAACACTGGAATTAACATTTCTGGTGCTACAAACATCTTAGAAATCATAACATTAATGCTATACTAACAGATGACCTGCTAGTCTTTAATAGAGCCTGGTACTAAAATACATGTATGCACAAAACAATCTGTATGTGAAACTCGGGTATTGTTGTGTCTTAAGCTTAAGCCCCCCAAATACCTGCACATAACAGCAAGTTAACAAGCATGCAACATAGCAAGTATGTGATCATTAGCCACAACCTTTATTAAAATTGATTTGTAATTACATATGTTTAAGGTCCACAGCATTACACACTGGTGTGTATCACATTTACATTGATACAGCTTACTGTACCATGCCTGTATGCTACTATGGCCAGTACAATTGAAATATATCCCTTCACAGAGTTTTGGCCATTATAACCATAATACATTGTTGCATTATGGTAGATACACTGGAAAACTGACAGCACGTCTAGGCCTTACAGTAAATAGCATACAAAAGACTACTGTTGTACAAAAAGTAAGTATAAAAAAAGCACCATATACCTTTTGTAAAGAGATAAATCTTTATTTGCAACACTTCTTAGAAGTAATGTGCAGGGCAGGAACATGTTTATTTTCTTCTGTAACACAATTAGGTGATTAAGATCTGTGGTTTCTGTTGCATTTATAATGTGTTACTCCCTTCTAGGCACACTGATTATGCCAATTATGGCTCATCTCTTTATTGTTTCTAAATCTCATAAACTGCACGATAGGCAAACCTGGAAAACATGACATTGACGTTTACACAGTACAGTGCACAAGCTTGAGCACCTAAGGTCACCTCTGTGCACACACAGGAAGCTGGTATTATAGAGAAAGGTAAATTTTCATGCAATTTATGTTTTAATGAGCCATGCTCCTGACATTTCCATGTTTAATTGGTCTGTCATGCATTCAGGTTTGGTTAAGGTTTTTAACTTGTCTCCATGTTAAATAACACTGAATAATATTAATTTGTCAAATAACATTTTATTATTATAAAATGACACTTGTTAAACATGCTGTGAGCTTCCTAGATGAAGTTGTAAGTATTACACATACTGTATATTTGTCAGCATTATTGAGAGGTGATGTTCCATAGTCTATAGATGACAGGTTAAGAGTAATAGTGATGATATTTTTAAGCTTGTGAAAATGGAGTTGCTGTTGAGCATTTATTCTCAGCAGGAAACAGAGGGATGGATGGCTGTCACGTTTCACACCTTAAAGTGCCATTATAACTATAATATTACAGTACCTATTACATTATGCTGTTATCCAGCATACAAATAAGGTGCCCAATGGTGACCATCAGTGCCCATCTATGCGTAAAGGCTGAGACAAATGAGAACTGAATTGGAAGCCAGTTCTCTGCCCTTTTTCATTTTACCTTTGCAGGTAAGGCAGTATGGCTAAATAAGGAGGGTGTGCTCCTTTTAGAGCACAGAAATGGTGTGAGGTGAAGACCAAGATTTTTCTAGACATCCTTCTTAAATAGTCCAGAAGTAGGCTTCTGCAAAAGGGCTATACATGATCATAGTTTAAACTATCAGCCTACAAAATAACATGCTGGACTTGTAGAAACACTATTTTAATAAAACAAAGCTTTCAGGAACACAAATTCCTTCATCAGTGTATAAAAAAACAATGTCAACATTTCCATTTAAATACTACAACAAGCAAGATCACATGGTGTAAGCCCCCCAATAAGAATACAGACATAATTAAAAACAATCAACACATCAAAAAAACAATTATACAAAGTTAAGGTGCACTTAGTTGCAGCTTACTTGAGACATTTGCTTTAACCTCAAAACTGGATTTAATGTAACCATTGTGTTTAAACCAGGGAAAGAATCAGCATTCACACACAAGATCCATTCATAATCCATCAGTTCTAACTTGTTATTATGGTCACCTCCTCTTATATTTTTTACCAAAGTTTGCATCACTCTGAACCTATGTGTATGCTCTGGACCACTATCTAAAACATGCTTAGCAAGGAGATTAGTTAATACTTTCCTTCTGATATGTGAATGATGCGCAATAATATGGTCCCTTAACCTCCTAGCTGACTTTCCTACATAGAAGGAGGGATAAGAAGAACAAGTCACTAGCTACTATGAAAGTTGTGTTGGATGTAGCAGAGGACTTGAACAAATATTTCTTTTTAGTTACTGGGTGAATAAACTCACTCTCTTGACTTATAAACTTACAGCTAGAACAATTTAGACATGGGACAGTTCCTTTCTTATTAAAATTTACACAGGGAATAGTTAAATTCATATAATTGTAACAGAGACATTGTTTTAAATTCCTAAAATTCCTTAAAGCAAATTTGGGTCTATTACTGATATACTTATCTATCTCTTGGCATTGCTTGTAGTATAACCTAGTTCTTTGCAATGATATCCCTTATTGCATGTGAAGCTCTACTATAGCTCATACTATACCTAAGCTCTAAGTTTTGCTTACTACTGGCTATGCTGTTCCCATCTATTGAATTTGAGAAGTAAGGTTTGGCACTATTGTCTCTTTTACCTAAAACTTCTCGTTTTATGTTTTCCAAAAGACGCTCATCGTAGCCCCTTATTTTAAAATCAGACATCTCATTCATTTGACAAAGGCATCTATCCATGTCAGTATTATTCCAACTAACTCTCAAGAGTTGACTTTTTACAATTCCCCTAAATATACGCCACGGGTGCTTACTCTTCCAATGTAGGTACCTATTCACCTGCACATATTTTTTGTAGATTGCAGTATCAATCTTATTCGCATTCTTAATCAAGGAAATATCTAACAACTGTATATTGTCCTTAGAGAAGGTAATCTTAAATTTCAAAAAGTTTGTTGTGTTGTCTATGTAAGACACAAACTTAAGCAATTCCTGTTCGTTGCCATCCCATATTAAAAAGACTTCGTCCACAAACCTTTTAAAGAACATAATCTTGTTATAATACCATAAATCATTATTAAAAATGAATTCAGATTCCCATCTACTCAGGGCTAGATTTGCATAGGTGTTGGCTACAGATGTCCCCATGGCTATCCCTGAGGTCTGATGGAAAAGTTGCTTATCAAACAAGAAAACATTAATCGTAAGGATGATGTCTAGCAACTCATGGATAGTTTCTATCTGTCTTGGGGTATGTCTCCCATGCCTAACCATACTCTCACGTACTGCCTCTATTCCATAATCATGAGGGATGACAGTAAAAAGAAAACTGATATCTAAGGTAACAAAGATAAAGTCTGTACTTTGATTCAAAAAGTGCCAAACATAAAGTTTCTGCAAAAAGTCCCCAGTATCTCATATAAAACTTCTTACATCTCCCAATAATGGTTTCAGGGTACTTTCTAAATACAACAAGATGGATTCTGTGACCCATCCCTTTCCAGAGACTATGGGCCTCATTGGTGGATGTGTCAGGTTTCTATGCACTTTGGGGAGTCTATAAAGTACAGGAGTTAAGGGGCAAGGTATAGTAAAATAATTATATAATTCTAGTGTAATATCATCCATCAATTGCAAGTCATAAACACAACTATTCACTCTAAAAATCAAATGTTTAAGAGTATCAAGATCAATTTTATGAAACACAGTATTATCAGAATGTAAATCATTCATCAACTCAAAATAATAATTTTTACTTAAAATAACAACAGGCCCCTTATCTGCTTGTTTAATCACAATGACAGGTTCATTCTGGAATAGCAGTTAAGAAGAATACTCTTCTTTGGTGAGATTATATTTTCTTGGCCACTCTCATTTTTCATACATATCCCTTATTTCTTTCTTACAAACATTATGAAATGCAAGCAAAACAGGTGGATACACTGGTATAAAAACACTAGGTTTCTTATACAACAGTTTGGCAGCTTCAGGGTCTTTAAATAACAGTTTCAAAGACAAATTTCATACAAAAAGTTTCAAATCAGTGAGAGCATTTTCTAAAGTGTCAATAGCAGAAGGTATGAACTATAAGCCTTTTGCAAACAATGATATCTCCACTGGGCTTAATTCAAAGCTAGAGAGATTTATCACTGACCATTTACATTCCGGTTGTTGGCAGTTCTGCTCCTTGTCAACGGAGCATGAGACCATCTTGTTTCCTTGGCTCCCCTCCCTCTCAAACAACTCCTGGAGGTATTGTGTTGTCTCACTGGAACTCTTTCAGGTAAGTTGAATAAAAAAGATGGCCATGTCTGTTGTAAGACATTATCTGTGTTCTCAGCGCTATGCATCTCTCTCACAGCTACTACTTCACTTACGTCGCTTGTTGGAGCAGAGGCGCCCACTGAAAATTGGTCTGGATTTTCCATAGTATTTGGAGTGTTGTTAAGAGGCTCAATAGCAGCTGTGAATTCATCCAGCTGATACATAGAGCCTCTATTTGAAGGCCCAGTCCTAGGTGCAGGACTCTGTGTCACAATTTCCATTTACTGCCAAGAGAAGATATTACCCATTCAAAAATCACATATATCTCTTTGTAATTTCTGTTTTTTTACCGGATTCCAGTTGAACCTAATAAATATGCAAATGTTCTAACATATTATTGTACATTAGAATATTGTCCTTGAAAGCAGGCATATTAGAAATATCATTTTCATCTTTTAAGACCTCTTTTTGTAAATCTCTCTCAATTGGCTCAAAAAAGTCATTCATGAGAGACATATAATCTGCACTTAACTTTAAATTCAACATTTGCCACTTTTTTAGAAGGTCTGGATACAAATTATGATAAGTAGGCATTTTTAGAATCCGGAGACTCCTTGGTACAATTCCGAACTCTAAATATGCCTGAAAGCTTAAGCGTTGCAATTGTAAACGCTTATATTGCTGTACTTTTTTCTCCAAGGTTTTATCATGCATAGAAAACTCTTCAGCATTCACAGTTAAAGTACTGGTATTATCAGTGATTAAATTTGTAGCTCCTAATAGGAGAGTGTTAGTACATACCCTTAACAAATCAGTCAAACATTTCTTGTTTTCCATAATGTCCTTATAAAGTCTGTAGAAGTCTATATTATCCACAAAGGATGGAGGGAACCACATAAAACGCATTCAGTAGAGATCTTCAATGAAATATATCCTGCACAAAAAACCTATGACCAATAAATCTAAGCACAGCAAGCAGTTCAGATACAAAATAACATGCTGGACTTGTAGAAACGCTATTTTAATAAAACAAAGCTTTTGGGAACACAAATCCTTTCATCAGTGTATAAAAAACACTGTCAAAACTTCCATTTAAATACTAAAACAAGCAAGATCACATTGTATAAGCCCTCCAATAAGAATACAGACATAATTAAAAACAATCAACACATCAAAAAGCAATTAATACAAAGTTAAAGTGCACATAGTAGCAGCTTACTTAAGAGACATTTGCTTTAACCTCAAAACTGGTTTTAATATAACCATTATGTTTAAACCAGGAAAAGAATCCACATTCAAATGCAAGATCCATTCATACTCCATTAGTTCTAGCTTGTTATTATGGTCACCTCCTCTTATATTCTTTACCAAAGATTGCATCACCCTGAACCTATATGTATGCTCTGGACTACTATCTAAAACATGCTTAGCAAGGGAATTAGTTAATACTTTCCTTTTAATATCTGAATGATGATCAATAATACGGTCCCTTAACCTCCTAGTTGACTTCCCTATATAGAAGGAGGGACAAGAAGAACAAGTCACTAGATATACTATGAAAGTTGTGTTGCATGTAGCAGTGGACTTGAACAAATAATTCTTTTTAGTTACTGGGTGAATAAACTCACTCTCCTAACTTATAAACTTACAGCTAGAACAATTTAGACATGTAACAGTTCCTTTCTTATTAAGATTGAAGTGGACTTCCCCAGTAATCAAACTGAAATAAATAAAATAAATAAATAAATAAATTTACATGGGGAATAGTTAAATTCATATCCATGTAACAGAATATGGAATATCAGCCTGAAATAGTTAGGCCAATGTTGTCACCAGTGCTACTGTTGCCCCATATGTAGGGAGCAGGGCCACCAATGCTACAGTGACTTTAGTCAATGCAAGGTTGACCAGCTTTGCTAACAGGAGGCAAAAGTTATGGCATGATCATCACCTCAGTGCTGTAGGTATACATCGTTTCACTATCCAAATATCCCAGCAATGGCTGCAAAACATATAAAAAGGACATAATGAAAAATTGTATCTCCTGCCCTAGCAGAAATTGAAAGGAAAAGGGAGATGCATAGCATCAGACTAAATCACTTAAGAGAGTGCCAGAGAAAATTCTGAAGATATGTCTATTTCCCTAGTAACAGCTTCAGGCATTAAAAATAATTCTATACAAATTTTATACAGCAATACCACATTTGTCAGTGCTGGCATGCCTTAAAAAAATTATCATAACTGTTCAGTGTTAGAATTGTTCTTTTACATGCAACTCCCAGTGTAGGTGGACAACTGCCACATCATGTTAAGGACTGAGATTATTAGGATGGCTGAGGAGTTGATCCCATCCCCACCCCACAAAAATTCTGCTGTCATTTCAGAGTATATTTATGTGTCATCCCAGAAATATGAAGGCACCTCAACAGCGTCCATACATGAACTCTTCTTACTTATTATTTGGCTGGACATTTTCACAATATACAGGAGACAAATCTGAAAATCTATCACCTGGGCTTAACATAGTTACTGTGTGATTGGCATGCTTCTTATGTATATGTACATTTCTATTCTCATCAAAACTGAAATTATATTACTGGCCTCAAGCACCAATGTGCTTTCATGATAAATAGCTCCTTCAGTTAATATGAGCTTATGTCAGACTGCATGTGAAGATGGCTTTTGGCCTAACCCATGCCCAAAAAAATGTAACAGACAAAAAGGTTAATGATATACTTGTATAAGTCTTACTATAAAACAGTTTATTTCGCTTCTTTTTCTGAGTAACATAGATAAGAATGCAATTAGATCTTTTTTATGTGTCTCTTTCCCACCCATTTTTTTTCATTATCCATTTTATTTCATATATGTTTTTTTTCTGTTACTATTATATATACTATTATATACTGCAGCTATACAGGGAGCTGGACAGATCACGCCAGCATGGCCTGTTGACATACCATAGGTGGAAGCAGTAGCAGTATCACCACAACCACAAGAGACACCTAACACATCTGTGTCCAAGCTTGCCAGAGTTGCATCCACACCTTCTTCCCTTCCTGTACAACCTGCATCAGGTAGCCTTGCACCTGTCGGTGGTACAGTGGTAGCTGCCAGCAGTAGTGCAAGGTGAAGTGTCATTCTTGACACCTGCCATGAGGTGACAGGGCTTTTGTGGTAGATTATACACAGGAAGATGGATGCCCGCATTGGTTATATAGAGACTATGCTCCAATGACTCATTGAGTAATGTCCCTGCCCAGCACTGTCTTCAAATTCTGAAGGCTAAACACAGTGGTTATGACTCACATGATGACAAGTAATTTCCCAATGGGTCTAACCTGACAGATGCTCTGTCTCTGAACACCCAGTTCTATCCCCCAAACCGGTGTTCCCTCCTTTTTGTGGGTATACCCACCCACATATTTTGTCCTTCCTACACATTGTCTTCCTTCTGTCTGTCTGATGTCTGCTTCACCATTGTTTTTTCCCCTCCCTCATTGTGTTACTCCACACCCTGTCAAATAAGACTGTCCTTCCCTGTGACCTACCCTCCCCCATTTACCCAACTTTTACTCTCCCTTCTCAATAAAAAAGGGCATTTGTCCCACAAAAATATACTCTCATCTGTACCTGTCAACTTCCCAGATATTTCAGTAATGTGGACATGATTGGCTACAAATGTTTAGCCAAAAAATTGTAGTTGGCTAACAAAGCATTACTGATTACTGTCAGTAAGTAATTACAATTATTTGTTGTAGGTCAAAATAGAAGTTGAGACCTATCCCACTTCAGCCCTACTCACTGTGCTTCACTTACTTCCCTTTTTCATTTCTGTCCTATACTCCTATTTCCAACCTTTAATATGGTAAAACAGTATAACTAAATAAACCATAAATATTTTAAAAACTGCTTACATACAAAAGTCATCTTTCAGTGGTCATACATTGCACAACTGTTTGCATAGAGCAATGTTAATGCTTGTATACAACCACAGAGAAATGTCACTTCTTGACCTAGTGTAAAACTGAAGAAAAATCCTTGGCATGCACAAAGGATTTTGTCATCAGTTGTGTAACTGATCTGAGCTTTGATGTACATCATTAAGCACTAATGATATACAGGAAAATAGCAGCTTCTATGGTTCAGTTTGTTCATGATGTGATGATTCCATTTTCAGTGCACTGGCTGCAGGGTTCTAATAACCTGAAGATGGAATATTACTTTGTAACTTTGTTTTCATCATGCAACTGTATTCTATTCCCTTTTGATCTTTTATTTACAGCTTTCCTCTGAGTGCTTCACTGGCAAGCCTGGTTAATGCCCTGGCTCACAAAATATAATGCAGGTGATGGGTTTCAAATCAGTTCAGGTATATCTCACTTTTCATACTATCATGCATTGTTATCCTGAAACATGTTGTACTGACATTCTCCTTATTTAGGACTTTGTGGCATACCTGATTAACGCTCTGTTTTGGAGAATATGAGTGACACAGGAATAGTTTCAAATCCATGCAGGAGTAATAATTCAGTTTTCCCATCATGTGTGCCTTTCTCCTGAAAAGAAAGAATCTTATCACCGCTATTTATATTCTGCCAAGGGAGTTTGGCACTGTCCAACAGAATGTAACTATATGGTCATCTAACATTGTCAAACTAACAATTTGGGAAGTATGCTTACATCCCACCTTCATCCTCCTCATTCCTTATTAGTTATCCTTGTGTTCTACCCTCTGAATGCCTCACCTTTTCATTTCCATCCTAAACTTCCATTTCAACTTTAAACATGGTCCAAAAATAGATAAACACAACATGCACATACAAAGGGCAAATAAAGCAAATGTTGGCAGAGAGCAATGCCAATGTTTGTATATAACCATTGAGAAATTACACTTTTTGCTCTATGGCAAAAATTATGAAAAATTCATGCAACGTGCTACAATCTTGCCACCAGTTATGCAAATGAACTACATATGTTTGCACATCAACTGGCAAATTAATGCAGTTAAGCAAGTGGTTTTATTCTAGATGTTCTGATAGGTCATTGTACGAATTAAATGATGTGTACTGGTTGGGTGTTTGAATCCCATCAGGGATGTATGCTGCTTTACAATGGTATCCATTGTGAACATTTGCTACACTTCCCCTGATATGTGTCTTCTTAGTGACCCATTATAATCAAACAGCTTCAATGGCTGTCCTTGTTAATGCACTACTATGGAGAATGACACTATGAAAGCCATTATTCCAATCTCTTGAATATTTTTTGATCCCCTGATGGGTATATGCTGTTTGTTTATCAATGTTCTTTTTCCAGTCAACACAATTCTAACATTTTCTTGAAATGTTTATTTTCTAACAATATCACAGTAATTTATTCTGTGCCTTCAGTACTACTGTGCTGGTATAACAGTTAAACAGGTTAGGGTTCACATCCATTGAGGTCTACCTTGTAGAAGTGTGAAAAACAATCTGTATATGCGCCAATCTCTTACAATGTCTATATGAAGTAAGGGATAACATGGTACATGTAACACAGTGATGTATACTTTGACCATACACTTGGGGTAGGGTTTCAATCCTCTGATGGTTATTTGTTGTGTACCAATTGTCATTTTTCAGTATTCAAGATTGTTCTAACATTCCCTTGAAATGTTTGCTTTTGAAATCTTCACTATATTGTTTTCCTGAGACTTTGCTTGCTAATGCACTTGTTTAGAGTATATCAGTTTGGCAGTCAAAAGTTCACATCCATTGAGCTCTGCTATGTAGCAGTCTGAGAAACAATGCATATTATGCAGTAATCACTTACAGTGCATCTATCAAGTAAGGATAAACATTGTTAGAATATGTAACAGTTTTTGCAGTGAAGGGTACATCATCAATACATGAGATTCAGGGTTTTGGTGTCCTGGTACTTATATGCTGTTTATCAATATTCATTCTTCAGTCTTATACACTATTATAACATCACCCTGAAATGTATATTTTCTGACAGCTTCAATCACAGTTCTTCTGTAGCTACACTTGCTATTATACTGACTTAAAGAATATCAGTAGGGTACAAAAGGTTCCGAACCAGCAGGTGTAAAACAAACAAGCAGGGAAACAAACAGTATTTACACTTGATTAGGTTCATGAATCTTCACTAAGACATTCTTGGTTACTTTTATCAAGTTCATGTTTCTTTTTTTGAAAACTTTTTTATGTTTGACACCCTGTCTACACTAAGTGGACATTTATTTATGCTTTTAATGTAATACAACTTTAAATGCGAAGGTATGTCAGTGGGTTCAATTAAGGCAGCTGTTTGTAATTTTGTAACACACACCCCTTTTTTGGGTTTTAAATTGTGTTTGATGATTTTTTCCTTTGTCTGAAGAAGTCTTCCTACTAAGGGAGATGAAAAGCGCTTTACTTTTACATTTCCTAATAAACCTTTGGAGTTTTACACCTGCTGGTTCGGAACCTTTTGGGTTTGTTTTTTGACAGTTTGTTTTTCTTCAGTTTTGGAATTGTTAGTTGTTCTCATGGCTACCGAACCCAGCTTGGGTTGCTCTGGAGATATTATCACTCAACCTTCTTTGCTGCCTGACTCTGGATCGAATGAAATGATGAACTTAACCCAATTAATCCAGCTTATGAATGAAAAACTTGAAAATCTTTCTACAAGGGTGGATAACTTGTCACAAACAAACACCTCAGTGAGACCTAAAATCATGGCTAACTGTGCTCCCAGCACTCAACTACAAGGGTGTTCGACTACCTATAATTGTTCTGGAAACGGAGCTGCTAATGAAGGAGCGAACCACACTGGTGTACTAAACCCATGACAGAATGAAACTAGTGGTGAAGTTTCCACTTTTTTTAATTCTACAAATGAAGCCTCCTCGGGGCTTATAGGGCTTCCTAACATGACTGAATGGTTAAAGTTACAACCAGTTTTTGGTTCCAACCACAACGAAAGGGTTGGTAGAGGCTCGGCTGGAGGAGTTGAGTCCTTACCTTTTAAATTAAGGGAAGTTGACAAGAAAATGTTGAAACTTAAAAAACTACAACTGGAAGTGAGCTACTTTGCAGAATGTAAGAAACAGGGTAGTACCGAAGGTTGGTACGATCTTGGCAGTACCCAGTAAATTGAAGGTTTTTACGATCTTGGCAGTACCCATCAGGTTTGGAAGCTGGAACAGAATTTTACAGTGAACTTCTTTCTTTATTTGACAGACATGGTACCGAACTTATGGACATGATGTGTAAGCATTATGCCATATCCACAGAAAAATTGACAAATGAGGTCACTGGGTTGAATAATGACATAAGGACACACCCAGACTTTATGAGGTACCATTACGATCACAAGAGAGTGTTTTCATCTATTGACCAACAATTAGTTAAGAACTCTGAGGCGAAATGAAAGAAACTAAGAAGGGACATTAATGACTACAAAAATGGACCTGCTTACCCTAAACCACCTCCCTCTCAGGGTAAAGGCATTTTTGGTCATCAAACCCAACGCAATAACTTTGTGTGTCCTTATGGTAGTAAAGACCCTGAGCCTGCAATGCGAGTAGGAACAGGTGTTGGAGAATTAGATGCATTTGAGGAAAATTGGAGAAATGATGACCCTGACTTGTGCCCAGCCAACAATTTGGCTAATAACAACCATTTTAACACTAATAACAGTAATGATTCTTTTTCCAACAGGGGCCAGAACCATCAACAGAGATACAATATGAGGGGCAGGAAAGAGAACATCAATTACAACAGATAACTTCAGCACCCGTCATTTTATCAAACAACACTGGAGACTTCAAAGTGTACAATTACTCTAATTTTAACATTAGACATGAACTTTGTAACCTTTTTAGCAAAGGACTGACCTTTGTACCTGATGAGCACTTTGACCTACCAGCGACTTTGATTGACTTGAAGTTATACATCCAAAAACTTAACCTGTCCTTGATTTTTGGAGACAAGCCTTTTGTAGAAGACCCTTTGAGAGTATCTAGTACTTACAACCCACCAATTTGCCCCCCTTTATCTTTGTTTGAACACATGTGTGAGGCCGATTTCAGGGCTCTCTACATGACTAGAAAGAGAAATACCATTAGGAATGTTTCAGACAATGAAGTAGAAGCCTTGAACCTAGTCAGAACTTTACCGGTCAGAGTTTTGAAACCAGATAAAGGAGGTGGCTTGGTGATCATGGACAAAGAGGAATATGATAAGAAAATGTTGGACATTTTGAACAGTAACACCTATGTTAGATCAAGTATCAACAAAATGAATATTGCATATAAAAAAATCTTTTCCTTCTTTAGGGACTTATTGATTGAAGGCATGATCAGCATTGATATTTACAACTATATAGTGGTTCATAACCCAAAAACACCTAACTTATTTGGTTTACCCAAGATTCATAAAAACCTTCAAACCCCCCCTATGAGGGCTTTAGTCAATGCTAGGTCTTCTATTACTTATGCTTGTGCCAAGTTTGTTGATGAGTTACTAAAGAAGTATGTGTCCCAAGAGTTACAAATAGTTAAGGACTCATGGGCTTTTTTAGAAAATGTAGACAAATTTGAATACTGTGACAACATTCATTTTCTTACAATAGATGTAGTCGACCTTTACTTCTCCATACACATAGGGATTGAATATGTCACCAGAAACCTAATAGCACATGGAGCGGAGAGTGATGAGATCCGTCTAATTCAAGAACTATTAGACGTGATCCTGAACAATAACTATGTTGGATTTAATGGGGACATACATAAACAAATAATTGGAGTAGCTATGGGTTCCCCTTGTGGAGCTAGCTAAGCCAATTTAGTACTGGCCCAGTTGGAACACGACTATGTATTTAAGGACAACAATTTTCAGAAAGTCAAACTATACAACAGGTTTTTGGACGACATTTTCATTATGTTTCAAGGTAACGTAGGGGATGCAAGCAACTTTGTTGAGGTTTTAAATAACAGCACTCCATTTTTGAAATTCACATTTACCTTTGGTGAAGACACCATTAACTATTTGGATGTTGAATTGAAGAGAGACGACATCCATAGGGGTTATGTTGCTAAAACTTACAGGAAACCCACTCACTCTAACACTATGTTACATTTTTTTAGTTGCCACCCGCTACACCAGAAAAAATCGGTTTTAAAGGGCCAACTAGTTAGAGCGGCAAGAATGACTACTGAAGACTCCACCTTCAACGAGGAATGTACCTTGTTGAAATGCATGTTTATGAGTCGTGGGTACCCTGAATCACTGGTGGATGACACAATAGGAGAAGTTTGTAGGAAAAGGGGTTTGGGTTCTTTCAATCCCATTCTGACTTTGAAACAAACCAACGTGAACCTGACAGAGCCAGATGAAGTCACATTACAGATTCTTGGTGTCCACTCTCCTAGCATGGGTCAAACCATTTTTCCCCAAGAGAAGTACAATAAAAAAAGTTTCATTACTTCTTTTTCATTAGAAGCTAAATATATTAGCAATGTACTTAGAAAGAATTGGCAGTTGTTATCTTTTGAAAAAGAACTCACGGAGAAAATAGGGGACAAACCTGTTATCATTTTTAGAAAGGGCAGAAACCTCAAACACATTATAGAAAGACCTTCAATAAAGCATACTAGAACTGAAGGCACATACAAATGTGAGACATGTAACTATTGTAAATTTATATCTACAGGGTCCACATGTATAGTGAAGCAACGTCTGTTTAAAGCAAAGGGTCGTTACAATTGTAACTCAAAATCAGTGGTGTATTTAGCTGTGTGCCAGTCATGCCCTGCCTTTTATATAGGGAAGACTGACAGAAAACTTAAAGAGAGAAATTATTAACACACGCATTCACATTAGGAAGAAGAGCAACACTAATGCCCTTGCAAGACATTGTAATAACAACCCTTCTCACGCTTTCCTTTTTAAAGTTATAGACCAGGTACTTACAGATGAAAGAGGAGGACCCCAACAATTGTTATTAGAAAAAGGAACTCATTTGGCAACTTAAAATGAACTCTTACACGCCACCAGGGTTGAACGAAGTTACCTCTTTGACTTGTGTTTTAAAGTTAAGAAACGTGCTAAGATAAGACTTCATTCATCATAACTTAAACCTCAAGTCTGGTTTTAACCTTAATTCACAAATGTTTAACTTGAGAAACATTGGTTTTCCTGACCTCTACAGCTTCGCTGTACTTTGACCCATACCTTACTTTATTTTATTTTTATTTTTATTTTCATTTTGCATAGTTTCGTCAGGATTTGTATGTTTTATTTTGTCAGGTTCTGCATTGTGGTCTGACTTGATTTTTGCTTACTTCTAGACACATACACCTTTTTGCGTAAGTAACAATGAGACCTTAATGTTTAGACCCACGGTATTTTGAAGTACTAAGTTTACCTATTGTCAATGTCATTGAACACCAACAGCTGTGGATTTATTTAGGTGTTGTGTTTCTTTCTTTCTTTTGTCTTCTGCTAATTTATTTATTACCTTTTCACAGTACAAACTCATTTGCAGAGCAATGTGTCATATTCATGGGCACGATTGTGAACTGATTTTTCATTTGTTTGGCTATCCGCCTTTTTCGCATGCTTAGTACCTGCATGGTTCTTGAATGAAGTACCGTCTTGTGAATCCAGCGGTTTGTTTGTTTTGATTTAGAAGTGTCTCCACGCAATGCCTTGCCATATTTTTTCTGAAACAGTTGCATTTTGACTTGTTTTGGCTGCTACAACTGTGCATACTAAATCTTAGAAAGTGTTCTCATCGCAGCTTGGTGCTTTACCCATTGCTCAAGGAACATTTTAAAAAAAATTCTTTTTCATATACTGTTGTTGCATTCTGTTGGCGTTGAAATGACAAGCTATTTCTGTGTTAGATTTTTAACACAGAAATAAACATATTCGGTTATTTAACATTAGAAATACCATTTCTTTTATTAGAAACGCCTTTGAAATTCCGCTTTTTGCAGACTCCTAGTTGAGTTGCACTGTTTATTTATTCATGTATTATTGATTCTTCATTATGCATTAGAGATGTGTACTCCTTACTACCTTTTCTGTTAAGGAATGGATATTATATTTGTATATACTTAGTTGCAAGCATTACTTCATTTTATTTTCTTTTTAATCACAAGATTCTGTATGAGTTTTGTTTTACCCTATGAAAAGTTGTTTGCTAAAATGTATTTTAAGGAAACAAACAGTATTTACACTTGATTAGGTTCATGAATCTTCACTAAGACATTCTTGGTTACTTTTATCAAGTTCATGTTTCTTTTTTGAAAACTTTTTTATGTTTGACACCCTGTCTACACTAAGTGGACATTTATTTATGCTTTTAATGTAATACAACTTTAAATGCGAAGGTATGTCAGTGGGTTCAATTAAGGCAGCTGTTTGTAATTTTGTAACACACACCCCTTTTTTTGGGTTTTAAATTGTGTTTGATGATTTTTTCCTTTGTCTGAAGAAGTCTTCCTACTAAGGGAGACGAAAAGCGCTTCACTTTTACATTTCCTAATAAACCTTTGGAGTTTACACCTGCTGGTTCGGAACCTTTTGGGTTTGTTTTTTGACAGTTTGTTTTTCTTCAGTTTTGGAATATCAGTAGGGTAAGCAGAGGTTCAAATCCATTGACATCTGCCATGCATCAGTCTACAAAACAATCCATGCCATGCAGTTATCATTTGCAATGCAATTTGAAATAAGGTATGCTTAATTCATGTATGTAACAGTTTTGTAGTGATGTATACATTGTCTAGGTACTGGGTACAGTGTTTTAATCATGCAATGGTTGCATGTTGTACAATGTGCAATTTTCATTTATCAGCACTGTTTTTACATTCCCATGAGGAATTCTGTGGCATGCCTTGCTAGTGCACTGCTCTAGAGAACATTAGTGGTGGAGACAGGAGTTACTCCAGTCAGGTGTATTTCTTTTGTTTTGGTTTGTGGTTTTCATTCTTTAAAATGTGCTTCTCAGACATTTATATTATGACTGTTTCTGTGGCATGCCTCATTAATAAACTTGTTTAGGGATATTAGTCCTTGAAGACAAAGGCTTGAATTTATTCAGCAGCAGTACTCTTTTTTGGCAATTCTGTATTCCATTTTTCTGAGAGAAATTATTCCATTACAGGTTATAAATTATGTTGAGAGTATGACACTTTCTAAACATATTTGTATATAGAATCATTTACTATTGCTTTGCTACGAAGTTTAGAAACTCAACTCCATCTTGTGCATTCCTTATTGCCTCATCTTGTGTTCTGCCTTGTGCTTGCTTCCCATATCAATATCTGTCCTATACTCCCATTTTCAACCTATAATATGATCACAATATATATAAAAATTATATACACATGCCCACAAAAGTCGTATATAAAATAGTCATCTTTTTGCAATCACCGTTGCCTAGCAATTAGCAGAGAGCAATGTTAGTCGCTATCAATGACCAAAGTGAAATGGAACTCCACATCTTATGGCAAAAATGAAGATAAAAACTCAGGATGCACTAATCAGTTTCATAAATGAAGTAAATATCACTGCTCATGCCAATGTAAAACAAAAAAATAAACTACAGCTAATGCCTTTATTCTAAAACATTCAATGGGTTATTGTAGTCATGTGTGCCAACACACTGCTTGTGGTATTTTAATCACCAGTAGGTTGGGAGGGTGGCCTAATGGTTAAGATGTTTGCCTTATAAACACAAGGTGCAGGGTTTGAGTCTCACAAAGGATAATTGACTCGGCTTAAAATGGCTCACAAGGGCAGTAAGCTTAGTACTAACCTATGAACCTATGTTTTGCAATGTTAGGTTTGCAGTCTCCACATATGCTTTATTTTCTTAACATGTCTGTTTTATGATTGCTTCTAATCTGACCAGTGCAGTACCCCACCTTACTAAGAAACATTGGATATACTGGGATGTGTATTGCACTGATTGATGGACTTCCCTAAAGTTACATTTGCTTTATTTAATCACAGCAACATTATAGTAGAGGTCCTCTGTTCATATTCTGATGTAATAAAGACTGGTACATGTCAGTACATCATGATATTTTATTGTATACTTCCCTCCTATATAATTGTACATTATTTTACAGTCATATAGCCATACCTCCGTCTGCATTCTGCTTTTCCAACATGATTTCTTGCATACATCCATTGTACTTTATGTCCAAATCCCTGGATTGTTTTACTATGGTATGATCTCTATCCACCCTTAGCTATCAGTCTTATTTTCCCTTTCATTGCAGATTTCTCTATGTATATATATATATATATATATATATATATATATATATATATATATATATATATATATATATATATATATATATATTATAGTTATCCACACACACACACACACACACACACACACACACACACACACACACACACACACACACACACTCACATACACCCCTACATTGCATCAACATATTCAAGCTGTGCATGCAAATGCACCTTTAATGTTTACCTCTGCTGTTCTTACTTAACTTTATCCCTGACATGATTTAATGTGATGCACTCATGGGTCTGTACTAGTGATGCAGTGAGGAGCTGCTTTATGTGTAAACTGGCTTGGCCACATGCATATCTGTTTAGCATTGCTGCTTGTCATGCATGCAATTTTAACAGTGCATGATTAGCAGCTGTCACAGATGTGGTGTTTTTGTATCCCTGGGCATTCTGGTTCAATACTTCTACATGTTTAATGTCTGGTCTCACAAAACTGTTCTTTAGATAAAGTAAACATTAATTCTTTTATACCTGCCAACAGTCAGTAAATGAGGCATAAGCGTTCCTTTTGCTGGTATGCTGGACAGCAGTTTTCTGGGTCTCTGAGTCATATTAAAATGTGACAAAAATCATTTTAACTTGATGAAGAAAAGCAATTTTTTGTATTTCTTGGTCAATTTAAATAATTATCTCACATTTAATCTGCTTAGTTTTGGCAATGAATGCCACAAATTTAATACAATTATTAAGATACATTGTAACAATAATGTTGTATGCAGACTGTCTTTTGATATGCTGGTGATATGATTTAAGCATGCATTCTGTGAAAGTGAGAATGCAAAAATCAAGTTGAATGCAGCATGATCAGCTTTATTCGTCTGAGGAATTAAATACAACCCTGTGTTTATTACTTATTAAAGCAGTTACCATAGCTCAACAGATAGCATACTCACCTGTGGTACTGGAGGCTACAAAGGCTATAGGCTCAATCCGCACACCAGGTAACTGAATTACTTTTCCAATACTGACACTGCTGTATCTCATTAGGGAGTTGGTGCTACACCACTGAACATGCCATCCTTCGGATAAGATGCTAAATCTGAATTGTTGGTAATTCAGCTGCATCCCAGAGTACTTATCAGAAATAGTAAGGCAGGCTATCTGGTGCCTGGCAAAGTTTCTCCTAGTCAGTATGAATACAACTTCAGGTCTCCACCTTGAAGAGAGTTGATTGGCAGTCAACAAAGTGTAAATAAACCTTTCCATCTAAAATGGATTTTTATCAATGTAAGACACATGATGCCTAGTGAGACAAAGAGCTGCAAGGCATGATTTTACATGCGTTTAATGCAAACTTTTATATCTGAAAAACTATAGACCACATTTCCCATTTGTTACAGGTATGTGGCTTTTACCTTACTGACTACTTTTCTGAAACCAATTCATTGTGGAATTCATTTTTGTGATGCTACTAGTTCAAAATGGTCATTGTAGAAATAAAGGTTTCATTTACATATAAGTCTTCTATTTGTAGTATGTAGACCACAGAAAACCACAATGTAAATAGACAAAATTTCTTTGAATAAGTAATAAAGTAGAATAGAATGCATTTATATCATTGTTTGATCTTAGTGAGAGATCAATTCCTACAGGTCTTGGGTAGATTATGGCACCTGGGCTTTATATTTCACTTGGTTATTTTGTTTTCTTGATTGATGCTTACTGTGCAAAGTGAAGCTCTGACTTGTCTTGTGATAAGACTGCCGAGGCCTGCACCACATACAATCAATGTTTTTTTCTGGATTTTTAAAATTGGAGAAGAAGCAAGATAAGTACTTGCTTTTTATTTTTTGTATCTGCACTTAAGTTGTCTAACAGATATTTTCATTTAGAATGGCTTTCTGTTTTTCCAGTACTGTTTATGAATTGCATTTTCTGCTTTAGCTAAACTGTTTGGCCAAGTACATTGACCATCTTGGATTTAAGTAGTTCATTAGTTCATAGTTATATAATAGGCTAATGACCACCAAGGCCTTTATAAGCTTAGCTGTACAATCTAACCCAGCTGTGCCTCTATGCATCACAGGCATTTATTGTGAGGGTGCATGTTACCTAGGAAGTTAACCTTGGGGAATGTGTCAATTTGGGCATTACTGTGTGCCTCTGTCTATTAGAGAGATGGTAGCCACAGCTGGGGTGAATTTCCGATTTCCCATTCATTGGTCAAGGATACACTTAAATAGGATTAGGGATGGACTCTGCTTCACACTGAGTGGGAGCCTGCTCTAGAGCATGAGGATCTTCTGAGACACATCTGTCTTGCCAACATGTTTTATTTATGTCACAGGCATATGGATCTAAGGATGCCTTGTGTGTCAGGGATAGATTGCCTCTCAGTAACATGTAGGAGACACAGAGCAGAGATTGGGCTTTAAGGTGATCTGTATAGGACAGTGTTTTTGTACCCTGTATTCTGCTGGTAAGGAACCTTTGTGGGCATTCCAAGTGTTGCATATGTCTGCTCAGCTACATGCTGAATGGGGCATTATGGGTCTGATAAAGACTGAATAAAGTGGCACTATGACTTCTTTAGACCTGGATGCCATGCCCTTGCTTATAAGTTGTGTGACACAGAATGTTTTTTTTTTGCTACCTTGGCCACATGTTGGTCAAAGGTCAAGATTACTGTCTGTATATATTCTCAGATCCCTGAGTACTGTATCAACTCTTAGGGGTGTTGTTATTGATGAAGAAATTAACCTAGGTGGCAGTTCCTCAAAAAGCATTATAATGCATTTCCTGGCATTGAGTTTTAGTCTGTAACTTTAGCACCAGCCATTTGTCTGTGGTAGACCCACTTCTAAGATATTTGCATTATGGGAAAATCTATGATAGCTTCCAGTTTTCAGTAATCTGTGAATATGATCAGCCAAAGGCCCTTGAAATTAGCCTTCACCTCCAGGAAATAGAAGCAATCCCAGCATGGAGCCCTGAGGTACCCTGCTGGTTACCGGTCTCTTAGTGGAGGTATAAATACTAGTCCTCACTTCCTGGGTCCTATCTATGAGCTAGATAGCAATCCAGTGAGTTATGTAGGGGTTTATGCCCAGTTAGGTGAGTTTATAACCATACCCAAGTAGGGTATTGTATCAAATGTTATAATCAGGACCAAATAATTGGTATACAATTTTCCCATTATCCATTGCCTTGACGACCTTCTTAAAGAAGTCCAGCAGGTTTCATAAACATGAGCTTCCATTGACAAAGTTGCCTTCTTGTCAGAACCAAACATTGTCTGGCAGATTCATTATTAAGTCTGTTCAATCTCCGCCTATCCACTGGATTCATGTCAAATGTATGGAGAACTGCTTTAGTTATCCCACTCCATAAAGGGGGCCCCACTACTGGTACAGGAAGCTATAGTCACATAAAGCTCACTAGCCTTATCTTTAAAGCAATGGAGCACATCATTATGAAACTCAAAGACATTGTCACTCTTCATACCCTCAAACCAAACAAGTTTGGCTTTGTTTACTCATTACAAATGGGGAATGCCTGTAGGTTTTTCTTTAATTTCACCATAATGATGCCTCTATGCATCAAATATTGCTTTTTCCTATCTGCAGGAATAACTTTAAAGCCATGCTACATACACAATATTAAAATATATATATATCTTAAAGCTTACACAATGACAAACAGAACTGTGTTGATATTTGACCTCTGTCTAGTACAGGTAAAGAAATATGAATTGTTGTTTATATATATTTATACTATCATAAATGTCATGTATTTCTAAATATATGAAAATTCAAATATTACATAGAACTGTTTAGCCATATATGAAAGCTCTCAGCAGGATTTTGTTAATCCTCCTAACAGTATGAGTGGAACTTGAGTGGTTGTTGAGATATTCCAAGTTGTTTGCAAAATATTACAGACTTGATAGTTACTGTTTACTGTGATTTATAAAACCTATTTTAAGACCTAGAACCTAAAGAATACTACTGCTAGAAAAAATCATTTGTGATGAAGAGTTTGTTATTTATACGTCTTTAGTAACCTCTATGGTGCCAGAGATTTGTACATTTGTTTGAAATGTGAAGACATAATTTGATTCTATTAAAAGCTTAGGTTCTATCCATTGGAAGTTATGGTGCAAACTTCCAGAGCTCTATTGGAGGCATACCTCTCAACTGTTCAGATTTTCACAGAATGTCCACATTTTTGACTCATATTTTTGATCTGTTCCTCATAAAATGTTTAGTTTTCAGGCAGTTCACTAAGGATTGAAGTTACCAAATAATGACAACAATTTGAGTTAATAACCTAAAGAAAGTGCATGCTAAACAAATCCTTTTATTTTATCAACTTTATAAGTTTATAAGAGCAATATTTAAAATCTGTCCCTATTTTTGGGCCTTTGTCCAGATTTCTTGCACTAACAGGTTGAGAGGTTTAATTGAAGGGAATGAGTTAATGGCAGATCCAGCCTTCTAATCCTAGTGGACATTTTAGAACAAGTCACTGAGGCATTAGAATCAGACAAATCAGTTTATACACAGCATACGCAGACATGGCCAAAGACTTTAATACCATTCTACATTCTGGCATCATATATAAGTTACTTAAAATAAATGTAAACATATGCTACCTGCTGGATAGCAAACTATGTCACAGAGAGAACCCAGTTTATTAGTATAAGAGACACAATCTCATCCCAAAGAATAGTAACCAATGACATATCCCAGTGTTCTGTACTGGAGGCATTCTTCTTTGATATATACTTCTCTTATGACAGGGCTGATACACAGGGCCTATGGCAGACACATGCTGATGATTGCAAACTGTAATCTGTCAAAACACCCCAAATGACAACCAGATTCTTCAAGAGGTCCAGACATTCATTAACAAGTAGTGCTTAGACCGCAGCCTCAAACTAAATGGAAAATAATGTATCATTGTGTCCTTTGTCAAACCTGGGAGCCCATGTTCCTGTCACATAGGTAGAACCCCGATAAAACTTGAATCAGTCATTAGGGATGTGGGCGGTTTCATTGATAATAAACTATACTTTGACTGCCACATTGCCATCATTGTTATAAATTTTTTGTTATACAGTCAGACTGATCATCGATGGGGTATCTTCTAGATCCAGGGAAGTCATCGCCCCATCTACTCTTCCTTTTCCTGGTCATTTTTAGATTATAATGCCCCCTTTGGTATGTATGTATCTAAGCACCTGACCTAGCTGGGGTAACTGAAGTATTTCCTCAGCTAGACATTCAAGGGTATGCCCCCTTGAGATACTATGAATGCAATAAAGTGCTCTCACTGGCTTCCATGTCCTACTGACTTCTAAGAGTGAACTTCTGCCTAGCCTACAGAGCCTCAAATGACCCAATTGAATGCAATATATTTCACATCCTCAAAACTAATTGCACCCTAAACACATGCACAAGAAATCTGAACTTTCATTGCAGTATAAATAGGACATGCTGGGATGATAGAGATCTGTCACAGAAAATGCCTCTTTCGTGAAATAGACTCCTTCTGGATGTAAAAATATAGTAATTCCCTGACCCTTTTTAAATGCAACCTATATGACACAATGGGCAATTAAAATTGCCCCTCCCTTAGTTCTTCATGAATGCATGGAAAGAGGACATAATTAGGTTCTCAAATCACTTCATTCCATCTGTATTATTATAGAATCAGTGCTGCCTGCAGGTTAACAGCACCAAGTCCACAAGCTACCTGCTTCCATTTCCTATTTCCCTCTATATATGGTTTTGTTTTTCACTAAAATTTTCCTTGTCAGCAGAAACATTTTTCCCCTCTCAGTTGGAAACATCTGACTTTCTGTGCTTTTGGAGGTCACCAGTCTATTCACCCTCACTAATTTCAGGCTCACTCTGCTCACTCTACTCAACTACCCAACCCCCAGATCTCACCTATCCCTACTTACTCCAGACTTAAACCATCCAGTTGTATCCTGTCTTTCACTTATCCAATTATAACAAACTTTCCAAATAGTGCATTTCCCAGCAATTAAACAGTTCAGTTCTGTAGCTACAATCCCACCCACTTATCTCACTACAAGTCTGCACTTTCACTTTATTTCCATTTAAGTACACACCATTAAATACATGAATACTAACACACCCCTCTTTAATTTCAATACTTATTCATATTCAAGTTCCATATTTCCCCTTTCCTTATCTGCATACATAATTTCACCCACCAGTAATCCCTTTTCATCAAATCCAATTTCATGCAAGTGACCCTGCATCTCACCTTAAATCTCTGACTCCTAACAGTCTCTTCTAACTCCACAAAATTGACAAGTATCTCTTCTCCTAATCTTTGTCCAAAAAACATGTATTTCATTCCTTAAGCTTAATCACTGTACAGTTCAAATCCCTCTACTTTTATTGAGCATTATCTCTATACCAGTACATAATTTCACCCTTACACTGCTGTCTATTTTACATACTTCACCATTTACATTACCAAGTTATACTCATATCTGCCTACCCTTCCTCTTCTCATATTTCTCACCACCTAACATCCCCTCAAGCTTACACCCAATAAAACCATTACCACAACCCACCCTGCACCTCTTAAAGTACACATATAAACTTTGCCCCAAAGTGATGCCTAATAGCTTTCTGTTTACACATAGACCTACTCAAGCAATATGTACAAGCCCAAAATCCCATAATATCCAATTGAAATTTGAAAAATAAATTCAAAATAGAATGGTCTCCTCATAGCTACCATGTCTTCCTGAATGTAAACATTAGATGTGTCATTTATCTTTACAGTGGTCCAATTTGATCCTCCCAACCCTCACAGTCTACCTCCAACATTCACAGCAATTCTCCTACACAGTAACACTCAAAATCTTCTTCCATATACATTTTCCATATAAACATCATGACATTTGTAACAAACTATTAGAATTCCATGCTTGGCTGGCCTTAGACTTACCAGATATTGTAGTCCTATCAGAAACATTAAAAACGAGAATCACCAGGTCACCAAGCCAAAACTAGTAAATCAAAGCAATGACCAAGAAAGGTAAAACAATAAAGCACAGAACGGTACTTGCAAAGCAAACCGGAGTTTAATAAGCATGAACACAAACTGCATTAACGTCACACAATACATTTTCGTTTCGATTGCTTCCTCAGATATGGGCTGATAAAATACAAAGTCCCTTTTATAATGTGAGCTCTGTGCTAATTAACCAATCAATGTTACAAGGTATCAAATTAACATTTATAATGCAAAAACATCATATAAATGTACATACAACTGCCTTATTTCATAGCTATTTAAAATTAAAGCATAAGAGCATATAGCTGTTTATTGCAATGAATCTGATATAAGTAGAGCTACTATTGCTAAAAGCCAAATGAGAAGCATGACACAGAGATGTATTGATGTGCTATTTTAACAAATTTGATAGTTCATCTAGCACCATCTGGTGGACAAAAAATTCATGAAGAAACTTTAGCTTGTCCTAAGACATACTTAAAATTTGATGTATATTAAAATCAAATTTTATTATGATGTATATGTAAAAATTCTAATATGGAATAATAACAATAAAATTAAAATAAAAATACTTAAAAACCTTTTAAAACCATTTGAACACTTTTTAAAAATATTTAAGAAAATATTTAAGAACATTATGTGGCCATATGCTAAAGCTTTGCAGATCTCATTTTCAAAAGGGTGGCTATGGAAATATTTTCATTGAGACCTGGAATTTTATTCACCTCCAGAGTTAATTGCCAATAAGCTCTCTATATTCAAGAGCTATCCTGACTGGTTATTAGAAAAGACTGAGACTGAAGTACTAGAAGGTAGCAGGGGGAAATTTAAGCCGATTCTTGGAATAGAATTTTTTGAGAATGGGATAAATGCAAGAAAGGTAGAGGAAAATGTTGGTAAAGTCTTGGTCTTAGAATACAATGCCAGTTCAAAAATAGTGAGGGATGTTGTGGAAAATGAATGCAATAGATTTATAGCCTTCACTGATTTGGACAATGTTTCCAAAGATAAGTTGAAGGTAGTTTATAAGAACTCAAGCAACCTGAAAAAATTGTTGGAAAGCAATCAGAATATGTGGCATTCTAATGGTAAAACTAAAAAAGGAACATTTAAATGTGGTCATTGTTCGCAGTGTACATATGTTATCAACAAAGAAGACGTCTTTATAGAAAGTAGAAATATAAGGTTAGAAGGAAGGGATTACAACAATTGTGATTCTAAAGGCCTGGTATACATGGCATTGTGTCAGGTATGCCAGGCTTTTTATGTTGGGAAAACAGAACGGAAATTGAAAATGAGAATCTATGAGCATATGTACGATATTCAGGTTAGAAAGGAAACAAATGCACTTTATAAACATATGAAGGGATGTTCGGCAGCAGATTTTGTATTTTATGTCATTGAAAGCATGAACATTGATGCAAGGGGTGGACTTTGTGAGGAGAAAATTGAATATAGAGAGCTATATTGGCAATTAAGTCTGGTGGAGAATAAAGTTCCAGGTCATAATGAAAATATTTCCATAGCCCCTCTTTTGAAAATGAGGTCTGCAAAGCTTTGGCATATGACCATATAATGTTCTTAAATCTTTTCTTAAATATTCTTAAATATTTTTAAAAGTGTTGAAATGGTTTTAAAATGTTTTTAAGTATTTTTATTTTAATTTTATTGTTATTATTCAATATTAGAAATACAGGACGAAATAGCATGCAAAACATAGACCATGAATAAAACTCAGCCAAACCTTCAAAACTATAGACAGCTTAGAAATAAAAAAAAGTCTAAACTAGATAAAACATGTTATATAAAATTTCAAAGCAATAATGACAAAACCCCAACATATTTGGGTCCTCTATAAACCATCTGCTCCATCCGTGCCATTATGTACATCCACCTCCTACATTTACACTCCATAGCAATACAGCAACTACCAACAACCTTTCTAACTTGCATTTTATCCAATCAGTTTTTAACTTACTCAAGAGTTCTCCCCAAATGTCTCTCTAAACTTTAGTACAACCCATCAACCACTCTCTTAGCTTCTCATTCCTGTATGTCCCCTCATCCTCTACCAAAACAATTCTTGTCATGTCTTAGCAGCCTGTAGGAGACGTAGTATAAGGACATCACTTCTCCTGCTGAACATTGTATTGCATGTATTGTTCCCACAAATATCATTTATTTCTATGTAATTTGTTCCTGCCATGTTGTAAAGATCCCTCTTCTATTTTTATCTCTTTTACAATACTCAGTGCATTAAATGTTGGTTTAGATTTTGATTTACATTTTCTAGTAATTGTTTTCTTGACAGCTAACATAATTATAATAAGAAAGACCTTAATATGTCTAGGCAATCCAGATCATTTGCCCCATCTCAAAAAAAAACTATTTCCTTATTTACAACCATTTGGTTATCCAGTATTTCTAACAAAGTACTCTGTAGGGAATTTTTAAAACCAGCCAACTCATTATAATCCCAGAAACTATATATCCATTGAACTCTCTTCCCTATCATACTTCCAAAATTTGCTACCTACATGAGGAATTTTTTTAAGTCTGCTTGGGGTATAAAAATATCTGTACAAACACTTTCTCACAAAAACCCTAAACTGTCTGGACTTTGTTGCATGCTTGGGAGCCATACATATCTCCTACCATTGTTTCCCTGTAAACTGATTTTCCAGTCTCTCTTCTCAATCTTTTCTAAACTCCTCTGAATTATTCTTATAGTAATCATCCAGTATTTTATATGGCCTATTAACTAATCATTTTAACAGCAACTTCTGCTCTAGATTTGACTAAAAGTCTACTATACTAGGTTTTTCACTTTGGCCATCCCTATCTCTTTACCCTGATATCAGTCCCTGGTAAGGGAAGGTAGTCTGTAACCTGCAGCCCAAACTTCTTTGTGGTCTGATCCCACACCATTTATTTCCTCTCTAGTTATATGCTCCCAATACATTGGTTCCTTTGTCAGTTTTCTCCAATAAATTTCAACCCACTCTTGTCTATTTTCTGCCCCAGTACTTGCAGTCATCCATATTGGCAAAATCCCCTTTCTCATAGGTTCATAGGTAAATACTAGGCTAGCTCCCCTTGTGATCCATTTCAAGCCTAGTCAATTCCCCTCAAAGGTGAGAATCAAACCTTGTACCTTGTCTGCCAGGTAAAGACCATAATCATTATGCCAACCCCCCATTCCCTTATTGATTTAGTTCTTAGAATGATTTCTGCAACATTATGAATATAATATTCTGTATGGTTATTTTCCTTAAAGAACTACATCCAAAATCCAATGGTCTCTTTATTTCTGGAAATCCTACACTACTTCATCATCATAATCATCATCATTGTCCATTTCCACATTGAATTACAGGTCTGTGCTTGTCTTAAGTCTTATGTATAAGAGCTTTAACTTAGTAGCTCTAAAATATCCTGTCAAATCAGGTAATCCTAAACCAATTTGTTTTGTTGGGAGGATTAACTTATCTGATTTAATTCTTGCCCTGTGCCCCAACAAGGTAAATTCCTTCATCCCTTTATCAATTACTGCTCATGACAGCTCATATGGCTGATAAAATATGTCTGACTTGTATATAAAATCAAAGGGACTAAAAACATTTCACTGTTTGTGTCTTACTATCCATTTCCATAAACAAGAACTTCCATTTCTAAGTTTTTGTATTATCTTTTGTTTAGTTTCTTCCCAAATATCCTTAGCTCCCATAATAGAAGCCTTTCTAACCAATACTATTTTATATTATCATATCTCCATAAATATGGGTATAGCTGAATGAATTCATGAATGGGTACATAATTTACGCTATAGCATTTGTTTTATCTTCATTAATTTTTGATCATGTAAAGACATTAAACTATCTCAAAATGTTCCACAACACTGAGATGTCATTCTAAGGATGTCATTTTCTGGCTTCATCAAGTACAAAATAATACCATCTACAAATAAAGCTAACTTTTCTTGACTACCATATTGATTGTATCTTTAAATTTCTCACTCTCTTATTTTATTTGACAGTGACTATACATATAAAATAAATAAAGAGGAAAGAAGAAATCCCTACCTGATTTCTCTGTACAAACATAACTTATCCTAGAGGAACCCTCTAATTCTTACCTTAAATCCTTCATATATCCTACTAATTAACCTTATTATTGTATCAGTGCAAATGGTTCCATTGCTCTATTCATAAAATCCCAGCTTACACTGTTGAATGTTTTCTCTGCATCGAGACCTACCTTTGTATTTTCTTGCATTTTGCTTCTCTATGGATCATCACTGTTGTATTAATGTTGTCAAATGTTTGCCTCATCTCCATAAAATCACACATACATATATTAAGTTTGTCAACTCCTTTGCCATTCTTTTAGCCAGTAATAGACATATATACTTTATAAAATGGTCTACAATTGAAATGGGTCAACATGAAGTTGGGTCTGATAGGTCTTTACCCTCTTTAGGTAATATAGTCACCACAGCTTTCTTCTGAAGTGCTTTCCATCTTCATAAATTACTATTAAACAGAATCTTCCAGATATTTATAATTTTCTTCCCTCTTTACTCCCAGGCTTCTACAGGAATACCATCTCTTCCTGGAGACTTTCCTGCAGATTGATCAGTCATCACTGTTTTTATCGCATGTGTTAACTATTGTTTTTTTTCACCTCATTTTTATCTAACCGTGGAATAATTAAATTTCCTAAAAATATTTCATAAAAATTCCAGAACATTTCTAATACCTCCATACAATCTCAAGTTATTTTTCTTGTCATAGGCTCCCTAGTTTGGTGTTAGGCAACAGAAAGTAGAAAGGAATAACTTGTCGTGCTAAACATGTTTACGTGCAGGAGTTACCAAAAACTAGCTGCCTAACAGCAGTCTTTCTAAACTCATGCATATTATCAAATTACTCACTTATTTTATCTTCAGTAATCTGCATTTGCTCCTCTTCTTATTCAGTGACACTCCCCTTATTCTGCAATCATTTAACCTTTGTCAGCTCCTATAAATAATAACCATTACTTCTCAACCTTATATCTTTCTCTTTTATTTCCACCCTATTTTTAAACCCTATTTCATTTTATCCCACTCACTAAATTTCACTTCTGAAACACATGTATATCTTTCCTAATAACACTTGAATAAGTTCCACTACTCATTCCTTAAATTGCTCTATTTTTAACAGATAGGTGGGAGTGCACCAGTGTCTCATTTCTGCTTCATTACCCTTGCATTTTAGCTTAGTTTTTATTAGTGCATGATCTGATTTAGTTTTGCTTTAATCAAAGCCATTAAAACATTTTCAGAACACCCTCTCCCCTTTTAACTTAAAAAAAGAACATGTAAAACTATGTTTATTTTCAACAAATTAAATGTAACCCTCCAGATAAGAGTAATTGTCCCAAAATGACTGCTGCACCCATAAGCATAATCATGTTATGGCCTGTGTTCCCACCCACTAATTGCTCTCTATTCTTAATCACTTCCCATAATTTCAAACTTTATTTTTCACTTAAGTGTTTGTCATTGGATCTTTAAATTCTACATATCCCTCAAAAAAGAATGCTCAGAACTCTCAAGACTAACTGATTGCATACACAGATGGCTTGTGTCCTTGTAAAGTAGTCAGCAGTGAGAAAGAAAACATCCAACTGCTTTGCGGATGCATAAAAGAATCTTTCTAAATTGCACTCAGAACAGAATATAGAGAATTCCCCTCACCAACTGCCATCACCTGCAGACATCATGTATCTTACTGAGAATACTTGTTAATGAAAAAAAAACAAGCTAATATCTCCGCAGATTTAAAAAACTTGGCATTTGTCATGGCTTTCATCATTTTGTCTTCTTCTTCAAGCCTATTTGCTAACAAAAAGCTTGCTTATAGTTTAAGCCAAGAACATTAACCTAGATATTCATCCATGTAAAAAATAAGGGAAAGTATTATCTTAATTCTACATGTAACAAAATTGGTATATGTTTCTACCCCTCACTGCAACAGCCACAGATCATAGCATTATAATTAACTTAAATTTGCTTCTGTCCAGTAAATATTATCTTGTTATACTATAAAGTCTACATCTCTTACAACTAAAAATGTACTTGTCTTCTTTAATGCACATACCACTTTACTGACCCCCCTACATTTAAAATACACATGACTGAGCTGCACAAAACTAGTTTACAATACAAGATGCAATTTATATCACAAAATGTTTTATATAGATGCTAAATAAGACAAAATTGATTTACTTACAGTTACTTCTTTTTCCCCTCTAATGTCTTTCTAAATATTAGTGGCATAATGTGGGGTACATGCTTTACAGTCCACCCACAAGTTTTACAAAGTCAGCAAAAAAAGCCTTTACCCAGTGACATTTTCTTGCTCAGTCATATTTCATTCATGTGAGTGATGTTTTATATTCTCTCATTTATTCATTAATTTTAAGGTTACTCGTCGTCTTCCTGATTATCTCCACCTCCCAAGACCAGATACTGGTTCAAATCGGTACTACTGATTCTTATCAGCTCCTGTGTGTTTTTTTCTGTCTCTCTTGCTGTTTCCTGTGGAACATTGGAAAATGTTTCACTGGAAAAGTCTCTGTATGGGCTTTATTACCAGAACAATGAGAAACAGAGTTCCTTTCTGCTTGTTGTCACTTTTTGTTGGATTAACATTTTTTTTATTTTCTCCTTAGCCTGTCCTATATCAAAAATGTCTTTGATCCTCCAGGAAAAAAAATACTGTGTAGACAGCTGAATACAGCACCTTGAATCTCACACCTGTCTCTTGACATTCTCAGATAACCTGGATAAATTTGTTTTCCTTTCTCCTAGTGTGCAGGTGAATATTCATTTTCCACAAAGTCTGCTATCTGCACTTTTAATACTTTCCCCTTTTTCCACAGTTTTGTCAGGATCAACTCATTCAGCTGGTATTATTGCATCTTAGCTGACATACATATTGGCTGCTTTCTCATGGTCAGGTTTAGACCATGTACTCAGTGTGCCCTATTAGTTAACAACTCCTGCAGTCTAACATCACTCCAGTTGCTTATTTGTGCTTTCATAAAATGAATACTCTGTTCCTTCTAGTTTCTCTGGTACAGTAGAAAATATCAGGTATTCACTACATGTTCTGTCTTCTAACTCTACTATTTTATAAGACAAAAAATCATGGCAGCAACAAAAAACCATGCCAATTCAAAAGTCCATAGAAAAAAAAAAATCAAATTTCAACGAAGGTAGTAGAAGGTTTAACCTTCCACACATTTCTAGTGAACGTTCTTGTTTCACCATTTAAAAACCCCTGTAACAAACCAACAAAGACTAACCTCCATAAATCAACTATACTATTTACATATTTATCAACAAATCACTGATCATCTAAAAAACTATTATTTTTCCTTATAAAAATATTAATCTATTTTTACTTAAACTTAAAAACATTGCATATGTAACTTAAAACAAACAAATTTAAAACACACTTATAATTTAAAACACAAAAAAAAAAAAAAAATAAAATAATACACAAAATATTATAAATATAAATAAAAATATATCATAAATATATATATATAAAATATATTATAATCTATTCCCTCTAAGAGATCAAAAGATAAGGAAGGTGCATTGATGTCAACCTCTTTAATCTCCTTTTCTTCAGCATGGGATGGATACTGACCTTGTCATTGAGACCAGGGTAGAGGTCCCTGAATCCGCAAAAGCCCAGAAGGTCTTGAAACTCCAGCCATGGAGTCCCATTGGAGGGGAGGGCAAATTGACCATTTTCACCATTTGTGGAAATAAAAGAAAAAAGTATTAAATTTAAAAATAATAATGATGTTATTTTGAGTTTTGTAAAGAGTTTGTTAGTTATTTTGAACATGGTAGTAGATTGGAGGATGATGACTATTACTATTATCTGGTCACATTTTGATGTCACCAGCCTATTTCATTCATTACACATGGATTGAATGATATTGTTATTATCTGTAATAGTATTTAAAATGAGGTGTGAGGTTAGATGGTTTTGTTTTACAGTCTGAGGAAGCATGAGTATGGTGGCTTACTGAGCCTTTGTGTTGTGAATAAGAACGCTCCTACCACCATTGATGATATATGATTTTTTGTCTAGCTATGCTTTTTTATTTGCTGCTTTTTCTGCATATTTTGTTGCTGTTATTATTCCCTTGACACACATGGATTTTTTTTGTGATTGATGATTCTAGTCTCTCGCTCACGTTCCGTTTATGACTTTGATTTTTTACATATTATTTGCTATTGGAACGTGTTGCTTCAGCGTATATCTATTCTTTTCTATTTTATCTACTATTTTATAAGACAGTTCTTCATGAGAGGATTAATACTCAGCCAGTCTTTTCATAATATCACACTCTGATTTTTGGAGTTGTCTAAGTTTATCTGATTAGTTAAGTAAAGTTTCTTCTATTTTTTTCCAGCAATTTGTTATTTTGGTTGATTCATTCATTCAATGTTTCATCTAATCACCTCAGAGTACATTTAATATTTTTCCATTCAAATTACTGGAAGCTATATCCTTTACTGCAGTTGAAGTATGAACTGATTTTGCTGAACAGCTGAGGGACTCTTCACAGCCAATGTTTTCTCTTCACCTTTTCTGGTTGGCTCGTGAAATACTGAATCAATGATGAATTATCTCTGTGAGCTGTTGGGAAGAAGTGTTTACTGCTTGAAATATAATTTCAGATAACATCAGCTTTAGTAATTTCTGATAAATGGGAAGTTGAACAATGAGTTCCTCTAACTTCAAATGCTTGATTTTGTGTTTCATCTATATGATGCTCTTTTAGAATATCATATACAGACAAAGTTTTATTGCTGTCTTTTGAATACCTAGTTCTTTATCACCTATGTCCAACTTTTGACAAGAAATAAGGGGGAGACTTTTTAATGAATTCTTGTCAAAGCATTTCAGAAGGCTGACAATGAACTAACTATCAAAGTTTTAATTATTTAGAATCTCTCTAGCCAAGTGAGACCATATACATGATCTCGCTGAAATACATGATGTAACTCATGCATTTTAGTACTGTTTATATATATATATATATATATATATATATATATATATATATATATATATATTATGTATCTGTGTGAGTGTGGGTAGTTCAACATGGCTGCTGACAATTAAGCTCCTCACTTACATGCAGCTCTGACTCATCTCACTTTTACAATCACCGTGGAGGATTTACTTTTGAAAATCAAGTTCTAATCTAGTAAATATCTTAATAGAGTCATCAACAAAAAAGTTTAATAAACCAGTACAACCAGAGAATACACTCTCCTTCATGCACTTTGCCATTGCACTGGATTCTTCGAGACCAATAACAGGATAAAACACTTGATATTTCTGCAATAAACATAATACTTAAACACACAGAATATAATTGTAGCAAAAGGGGAGATAACTGCAACAAACGGGGTTCAATGGAAGCAACATTTACTAAAATAAAAATTCCCTTGCTTCTAGCTTCTATTACCAGAAAAAAGTCAGCTCAAATTATAGATAAAGATCATCATCAACATAAGTCAAAAAAGGCTCAACTTCAAAACTTAAAATGGAGGAAGAATTTGCTATCACTGAACTGAGAGTAGCACTACAACCCTTGCTACTACCATAGATAACATCTCATATCAGCTGATGCATATAAACTCAACACTTATAGACATTTCCAAAGTTATGAATTAAAGGGAGACTATCAATCTGTGAGGACAAACTTGAATCTCTAACCAAAATATCCCACTTACAATCAATTGACATACAGAAAATCCATGGGAAATTGATCAGCTTAGCATCCTGAAGTAAAAGAAACAATATTACGATATGTGGGCTGCCTGAGAAAATGGAGCAACCAACTCTCATGAACATAATTAAAAACATATTTGCTTCTAGTGGATCAACCAACTCATGAGAAAAATTAGAAATCCATTTGCTTCCCCATTAAATGACCCTGATGCTGCTGATAGAAATGTAATTGAAAGAGCACACTGTAGAGCAAGACTTTCAAAACAAAACAATCTGCCTTGAGCAGTTTATGTCAAGCTCTTGAACTTTTATGAAGTGCAACTAATATTGAATGCTATCAAAAAGAATAAAGATGTATAAAATTTTCATGAAAATATTAGCTAATAGGATAAAGAAAATATTACCTAATCTAATACATAATGATCAGCCAGGGTTCATTCTTCAAAGAAAAGTGCAAGATAACATTATTAAATTGCTATCATTAATATACATGGCATGCAAATACAAAAAAAACAACTATTATCAGCCTGGACATAGAAAAGGTTTTTGATTCTATTAATTGGTCTTATCTACAAAGAATTCTGATTTTGTCAACTTATTAATGAAAATTTATAGTGGGGCACAAGCTTATATGAAAATGTAATCATGGCTATCCTCGCTACTAGAAATCCTCAAGGGAACTAGGCAAGGTTGCCCTTTGTCACCATTATTGTTTGCTTTTTTAATGGAACCTTTTGCTACGTATATCAGAAACAAGCAAAATATAAAACTTTTTCAAATTAATAAGGACTATTGTCCTAAGATACAATTATTTGCTGATGATATGTTGTTAACATTGGGTGATATTGATGGTTCTTTGCATGATGTTATAAATACCTTAAGCAAGTTTGAAAGAATTTCAGGGCTTAAATTTAATCATAATTAATCTAAAACATTACTAATTAACAAAAAGATCAACATAAACCTAAGAGAGAATAGCCTGTTTAATTGGGAGAATGATGTATTAGAATATTTGGGTGTCAGTATAAAGAGTACATGGAAAGAGTATGTTAAACTAAGCTACAATAATTTAATTTATTGTATTTGTTATATGTACATTTGTATATGTTTATAATGAAGACAAAATAAAAATGTTTTAAAAAAAAAAGAATAAAGACTTCAACTGGACAGTTAATCACATGAGAATTATACATGCTTTACCATTGCCAATTAAAATCTCCAGCCAGAACCTTGCTACTTTCTGTGCATTCCTCATTAAAGACATTCAATTCTAGACAGTTTACAGTAGTCAGCATCAAGCCTCCACACTAAATGAAGGTAAAACCTTTTTCAAAAGGATCATTGATTTCAACCCTGATAGATGACATTTTTATGATTGCTAATTATATCACTCAGTTGTTGGATTTAATAGAATTGTGTCATCATCTGGGGAGACTAACAGATTTAAATTGTCATGTAGTCTTCCTGCGATATAGCATGGTCATTTATTTTTATATTTAGATAATGAACTACTATGGCAAAAATTAGGCCTTGCTGTGCAACACATTTCTTTCTTTTCCGGACACTGTACTTAATTTCAGGAAGGGTATTTTTATTGGGTCTATATCAGATAGTCAAAAGGAAAGTTAATTGAACAGCACTTACATTGAAAATGACATTCATCAAATTCAATCTTGTGGGGGGCTGCACCCACCCTCAATTATATATACCAACTCTGAGATAGCACTACAGTGAAGAAAGGGCACATTTTTCAATCTTCACTGTACTGTGATCTCTTTATGAACAGTTCGACGAATGGCATTTTCGAAGTAAGTGCCATTCGATGAACTGAAATTTCAATTATCTAATAGGGGCCCATTTTGGTTTTGTAGCCCACATTTTTATGAAGCACAATTATACTATGGATATATAGTTATCACACAGACTTTCAAAAAAAATTAAAAATAAATGACTTCTGATACATTTGTGAATATGAGAAGATCTTTGAACTATACTTTTTTAACAACCCTTATTTCTCTGCAATACATATAAGACTCAAATGTAACAAAATTGTTCATACCTGTTAGAAAACATGAGCTGAATTATGCAGTCTCATTTAATCTCTGGACTTTTTCTACAAATTTCTGATCTTCTAACAATTTCAGTAAGTTTGGTCTTTCATTAGAATGACTACTCATGATATTATTGTATATTTACACAATTAGACTTGTGAAGAGTAAAACATTTGTTTCTATAGATTTAGTAAGACTTACATCTATAACACACTTTATCATAGATACAACTCACTATTTACTGCAAAATATATTTTTACTCCTAACTTTTCAACAAGTCTGAAAACTGTTATCTTTCCATCAATACCTTCATTAATAGGAGATGTGGTAGTAGGTTAGTTAACTGCTATGTTTGAAAATAACAGGATTACATCTTGTATAAGGTTAGTGGATACGATAACTCATATTAGAAATGTTGATGGGATTCTCTCACTAAATTTTATTTTGTAATACTTGTAATGGATTTTTGTAGTGTGTGTTTTACTAATATAACCTCTCAGGGATTGGACTTAGGAGATAAGCTCAATAAATGAGTTTATTCACTAGAAAGACATATTTATTTATGTATGTCTTTATTTATTTATTTTGTGTTCCTGTATTAGATGCCTGTCTCAAACTCAAAAAGCATTACTAATACCAATAATTATAACTGCATATTATACTTTTTTATGATACATTCAGTACTTAGATCATATACTTAGTTTCACTGAATTTTTTTGAGAATGTTAGAATGTCATGAGTGATAGACACATGGAATGAGAAAGTATTACAAATAAAATAAAAAAAACAACTTTTTCATCTGTTTTACATATCTCAAGCTCAATGTAACCATATACAAGAAACACACATAGAAAAAGAACAACAGGGTAACATTAACAAAAAAGTGATAACTTGTAAATTTTAAGTGGCATAAGTAGAAAAGATGTACTTATGTGGTCATTCTTTTTTAAAAACACATTCAGGGGACTATTTTAGACATTACATCTGATTCCAAAGGAACCTGCTTAACAAACTGCAAAAATAATGTAATTGAGAACCCCATACTCTTGTTTAATTATTATATTCCTTGTTATAACCAAGTAGAATACCTAACTCAGACATTTAACATATCAAAAGAACATAAAAATCATCATAGTATCATAGAAGGTAATTAGAATATGGAGGTAAAATGGGCCAAAGATGGATCATCTAAAACTAAAAATGTTAATTTTACATGTTCTTTGGTAATACTTGAGTATGTATAGAACATGAGCTAGCTGAATCTGTTAAAACTACTGACTTCACAACCACAAATCATACCTTCTTCTCATCCTGTCATAACTCCCGATGAGGAATAGATTTCTTCTGTCAAATCAATAAAATCCCAACAGTCAAATTAATTACAGAACCAAGATTTTTTATGCTCAATCCAGCATCTCCTCACATCTTAATATGAATCACTTTACTCATAAAAATATTTTATTTAATTAGACTGTCAATTCTAGATTACTTGTGAGAGAAGACATTAAAGAAGAGATTGATATCTTAGTAGATGGATTCTATAATAACATCACAAAGATCAACATAAAATTAGATATACAATGGCAGCATTAAAAACCCAAAGCAGAAGTGTTTTTAAACACCTTAATTGAATTATCACTTGTGACATAGTCAGACTTACATTTGTATAAAAATAATAAAATCATATTAAAAAGTTCACATTTACAAATGTTATAGTTCGTATATATGTATATATATTTCCTGACTTCTCTTAAATATCATTCCTCCTACAAAACATTTTTCTACATGTACTGTTCCCACATTTCCATTTTTTCTATTTGATTTACTCCTACACTTTTCTAAAGATCCAACTTCCTGTCCTTTTATCTTTGTTACCATTTTCACTACTTCAGGTCTACTTGGTTTAGATGTTGATTTCTATTTTTGAATAACTGCTTTTTTGGTAACCACCAGAAATAAACTTAACAAAGCTTTACTATATTTAGACAATTCAGATCCTCTATCCTAGCTAAAAAATTATTTCCTTATCAGCACTCATTTCTTCACCCAGTATTCCTGACAGAGTACTCTATAGGGAATTTTTAAAGTCTGTCAACTCAGTGCACTCCTAAAACACATGTTCTCAGTTACCTCTTTCTTCCCCATCACACTTTCTAAATTTGCCATCTACCTGAGGAAAAAATCCTTGGAGTCTGCTTGGGGGTATAAAACTATCTACACAAATACTTCTGGGCAAAAATCCCAAATGTTCTCAATTTTGTTGCATATTTGGGAGCCATACATATGTCCTCCCATTCTTTCCTTGTGAATCACGTATCTAATTTCTCTTCCCAATCCTTTATGACCTCGTCTAATTGATTCCTATATTTATCATGCACATGTCTATTCCCTGTACTCATAACTGTAATCAGCCCTATTGGCAGAATCTTTTTGCCATTTATGTGTCATCTCAGTTCTTAGTATATTTTCTGTTACTCTATGAATATAATATTCTGTATGACTGTAGCTATTCCAATATGTGTCCAACATCCAATTCATTCATTATTTCTTGAATTACCCCCTTCTTAATCATCATCTGTTTCCACTTTGAACTGTAGCTTTCTGCTTGCATTGTATATAAGAACAATAACTGTGTAGCTTTGAAATATCCCTTCAAATCATGTAATCCTAAACCTCCTTGTTCTGTTGGGATGATCAACTTATCCCACTTGACTCTTGCCTTCTTCCCCTCCAAAATAAATTTTTTCAACTATTACTGTCCACAACTTCATCTGTTTGATAAAAATATGCCTGACTTTTCTATAAAACTAAAGGGACTAAAAAAAAGTTTACTGCTTGTAAAGAAAGCAGAAGGCAACCTGCTGAAGAAGATTTGGTATAGACAGGAAGAGGGAAGAGGAAACAAGGGTATCCAGCAAATAAGTGGATAGATTGTGGGAGAAAAGATGTGTGGCAATCTGTCATAAGTCTCAAAGTAGGCAGGAGTCTTGCACTGAATCAAAGATTGTGACTGTTAACATGACACTGCAACATGATGAAGAAAATGTGAAAAAAGTAGACGATGATACCGATGATGATCCTGTTATCAACACCCATAGGCAAGAGTTTCTAATTTCTCAATTTTTGTATTATCTTTTGTTTGTTCTCTTCTCACATACCCTTAACTGTCACAACTGAATCTTTTATCTCCATACTCCTAAATACTTCATTGTATTGTGTTCCCATAAATATGGGCATTACAGCACCAGTTCATGTGTGGGTACATATTTTATAGCTATAACCTTTGTTTTATCTTTGTAAACTTTATATCACCCCCCCCCAAAAAAAGAAAACACCTGGAACTCTCTCAGAGTATTCCACAACACTGAGATGTCCTTTTCTAGTTCTATCAGGTACAACATAATCTCATAGGCAAATAATACCAACTTTTCTTGAACACTGTGACAATTATATCCTAGAATTTCTGAGACTCTTATTTTCTTTGCCAGTGGTTATAAATATAATGCAGATATCGAAGGGGGGGGGGGGATAATACTGCCTGCCAGGTTCCAAAATTCTGACACAAGTTATCAGGGAGGAATCCTACCACTTTGATGTTTGCCTCTGACGCCTCATACTTCCTTCTAATTAAGCTTAATATTGTATCAAAAAATACAAATCCTTCCATTGTTCTACTCATATATTCTCAGCTTACAAGGTTGAATGCTTTCTCTGCATCAAGATCTGCCAATAACAGTGGTAATCTCTATTTTGCTTCCCTCTGGATCATCATTGTTCTATTATCATTGCTCCCAACCACAAAACCACATCAGTCCATATCTATCAGTTTTGGCAGCACCTTTGCCATTCTTTTAGCCATTATAGACATAAGAACTTTATAATCTTGCTTTAGAATTGAAATGGGCCTATATGAATGTGGATCAGGTAGGCCTTTACTATCTTTTGGTATTACAGCCACCACAGCTTTTTTTCTGGATGTTGGTTCGTCTCCTCCTTTTAAAATACTGTTAAACAAAACCTTTCAGATTTGTATCACTTTCTTCCCTCCTAACTTCCAAGCTTCGACCAGAATATCATCCGTCTGTGAAGACTTTTCTGTAGATTAGTTATACGTCAACATTTTACCTGATCTCCTCCTATCTTAACCTTAAGTTGTTGAGCCTCATCTACCTCTAACCTTGGCATATTTAAGTCTTGGATAAATATTTCCATTTGTGCTTTTTTCTTGATTTTACCATTTCTCTGCTTTATACAAGTTGTCATAACATTTCATAAATATCTATTTTGCCTCTGCAGGATCTCTGGTTATTTTTATCCTGTCATGGGCGCTCTATCTTTAGCAACATTTTTTTCTGTGCTCGGAAAACAGTTGCATAACATCAATCAAACCTCTTGCATTTTATGCAGGTACTTCCTTATGTTTTCTGTAACACTCTGCAATTGTTCTTCCTCTTGCTCTGTGAGATTCCCCAAATCTGGGGTATTTTAGTCAACAGAGCATTAATTCTCAAAAAGTCACTGAAACAAAACAGTAGTCAATTAAAAAAAACTTAAAATGGTAGAATCTAAACTATTGCTCAGCTGTGATAAAAACATTGAAGACCAAATCAAGCATCCCCAAAATGAACTATATATAATTTATATGTCACACTTCTCAAACTGTAAAATCAGAATGCTGGCTGTGTAGTAAGATTACTGGCATATTTAATTAAAATAAATAAATTCAGACCTACTTTTTCCAAGAACAAAGTAAACACCGTTATACTACCAATGAAGACATTCTAAATACAGTTCTGATATGTTTTTTGCTTTATATAATAGCATAGCATAACAACTATGCCATTAAAATAATAATATGCTTGACAGCTTAATCAAACAACTTTTCCCAAAATTTCATCTGCACAGATTACTTTAAACAAAATGTAAGTCTAGTTGAAATTTAATAAAATATTTCTAACTTAAAAATAAGCAAAACCCCTGACCTAAACAGATTTAAAGCAGAATTTTATAAATTCTTTCATACAAAAAAAAAAAAAAACTTTTAAGAATCTTGGTCTCTGTACATAAGGATATTACTTTAAATGACTTATCTAATCTGTATTTAAATAGATCTAATAATATTTTTATATCTTAGCCTAATCTAGATCCCTCTGATCTATCCAATTACAGACCTATTACCCTTAATAACTCTAAGGTTAGAATCATATCCTCCATTATAGTGAATATATTAAAAATTACCATCCCTACTATTATCTCCCCTTATCAATCAGACTGTAGACAGGTAAATAGCCATATACTTACTCTAAAAACCTACAAATGCTTAAGTGCTTCAACATCAATTGCATTTATTTTCATTTACACTAGGCACCACCAAATAATTTAATATGTTTAATATCCATTTCTTATTTCAACTCTTTCAAGAATACAGTCTCCCAGAATCCTTCAGGCATTAAATAAAGTCAATATACAATTTGTGATTAATAAGAATGCCTCAAGTCCTGTTTCACTAAATAATGGAGTTAGGGATGTCTCTTTTCAACCTACCTTTCAATTTATGTATTGTAATTGTTCTACTATCAGTTAAGCAATAAACATATTACAGACATCCTTATTATTCAAAAACTAAATTTTTCATGTCTGCATAAGCAGATGTCTTAAACATATACTTTGTCAGCCTACCACAGATAATCCTAAAGTATGGCAAACTATTGAATCCTTCTCATATGTCTCTAGTTACAAACTTAATTTAAGTAAATTGTTTAGTTTTTCCCCTAAATGAATATTGCCATAAATTTTTATACTTGACACATATGGAATAAGAATTATACCATCCATAAAATACCTAGGAGTTAGCTAAAAAAAAAAAAACAATAAGTCTATGCTGAAGAACAATATTGCCTAAACATAGGATTATATCAAACTTGATATAGGACAGTGGGGAAAATTACATTTTTCACGTCTTTCTTAGGTGAGCTATAATTAAAATGAATATATTTTCTAAACTGAATTTCACCTTACTTCATCTTTTCTAAACATTTTTTTTAAATTACACCTCTATATTAAACAAGTTTATATGGTTTCCTAAAACTCCCAGAATAACCCACAATAAACTAATAACTCCTAAAAAGTCAGGAGGTTAAGCTCTTGCAGATATTTATCTTTACTATTTGATTATTAACTCAAATAGATTAATACAAATATATAAACATTTCTATTAAAGATACAGCACAAACTCCCTACTTGTGTTAAAATATGGTCAAACTGGGTTTATAAGAATTCCAGTTGTAATATACAAAGTCTCATTTATCTAAACACTCAGGATCTTAAAAAAATAATAACAGTTAATTTAATTTCATCCTTTCAAAAACTCTTAAAACGCCATAATATTCAAGATATTGCTCAACATTTGCATCCATTCATCTGAACCCTAATTTTCAACTTAATAACAAAATGTTAAATTTATCTCAAACACAGAACTCAGTTTTCACTACCCAAAGTTTATGCAGCCATTTTAAATCAGATTGACAGAATTCTCTTTATAAAAATAATCTTATTTTAATCCCAATGAGAAAATTGATGTTTATAAAAATTTAGTTAATTCATTACAAGGGGGGGGGGGGCTTTCTACAGCATATAAGTGGATTATTAACCTGAAATTCAAAGATAATATTTACAATTCTTCAACATGGATAAATTAAGATGAGAGTTCCATGTTAAAATGGAAAGTT